>NW_003307608.1:328658-339471 GCF_000143455.1 Volvox carteri f. nagariensis
GCTGCCGTCACGGCGCACCCCCCCAGGCCCAACGCCGCCAGCAGCGGCAGCAGACATCCCGGGTCGTTTCAGGGCGGCTGCCCCTGCGGTGGCGGCGGCGCCGGATGACGATCCTGCGCCGGTTCCGGAGCTTACGCGAGCGGCCGCGGCGCCCTTGCCGACGGCTGCGACTGCCGTATGACCCGGCGGGCGAGACCCTGCAGTGGCGGCCGCACCGCCAGCAGGTCTGGCGGCGGTGCCGCTACCGGGCCTTGCGGCGCCGCCGCCGCCAGGTCGGCCGGACGTGGCGGCGCCTCCAACGGGTGCCGTACTGCGCCCACCCGTCAGGCCCTGGGGCTGTGGCGGCCGACCCGACGGCGTAGCTACAACTTGTCGTTGGTGATTTGTCGGTGCCGTACGGCTGCCGGTGCCGTTTGTAGCGGGTCCAGGTGCGCCGGGACGGGGGGCTTTCTGCCCCGCAGCCGTACCCGCTGGCGAGGCGTTGCCACGAGGCTGCCCAAGCTGCTGGTGTTGCTGCCCTCCTGGCTTGGAGCCGTTAACTGCGGTGTTGCTGCCGCCAGGCGCCTTGCCCCGTGCTGGACCGGCTCCGGAACCACGACAGCCGGCTTTCCCGCCGGCTGCCGCTGCCGCTGAGGATGCGAGCTTCGAGGCGCCATTGAGACGTGCTGAGCTGGGCCCGGGGCCTGCCGCGTTGTTCGGGACCGAAACCGAGGGCTTGGGTTTGGGCTTTGGTAGCTGTGCAGGACCGTCGGTTGTGAGGTCCTCGAAAAGGTCTAAGTCTGCCTGGATTAGCTTTTTTCGGAGCACCCTAGGATCGACTGGCTTGGGCTTCGGAGCCGGCGCCGCGCCTGTTGTGCCTTTGCCCCCTGCACCAGGTCCGTTGCCAGGATGCTTGTCGCGCTGCTTGAGCGCAGCGGGCGGCGGGTCAGGTTCATCCCTTGGAACCATGACTGCGCATACTGCGCGGGTTGAGACAGGGCCGCCAAAGATAGACCGCAGTACCCTGTTTGGGAAATATTAACACAGGCAGCTTTAGCAGCCGAATCGGCGGATGGAAGGCGCGCACAACGCCGGTCAAGAACACTGCATAATGGGCTAAGCTGAAACGAGGCGAGATGAGGCAGGGATTTCGAAAAACAAGCACGTAGCCAATAGCAGCATCAGTTTCCAAGGCCTATCTTGAGCGTCCGCAATTATAGCCCAGAAAGTTCACTTACTCGCCTCCAGCCATACCGCCAATTACTCCCATGCGCTGCTGCAAAATAAGCAGATGTTCTCAGCTCCACCTACAGGTTAATGGCTGCGCTGTCTGACGAAAAATTAGGGCGCAATATATGGTACTCGTTCTTGAATATCACTCATATTTTATTCTGTCAATTTTGCTGCTATCATTTATACGTTGTTGAATTTTCCTTGCCTTTATAATCCGCGGAAGTCTGGAAAGAGGACAGTCGCCAGTTGACGCCCACTAGGCAACGTGCGTCTTGCTGTTAGCCAAGCTTGCAAGAGAAGACAATATTTGGAGCAGCTCCCTTTTTGTTTGAAGGAGGTAGAAGCTAGAAGCTTGTACGGCGTCCCGGACAACTGTCGATTCCCAAAAGCCGCACCTAAACCCAGTATCTGCCAACTCGTCAACTTGTAAAACAACATTTGCAACGCCAATTGCTTCGCTGTGCTTCGGTTTGGTGCAAACTGACAGGGCGTTCACACTGTTCGAGTTAAGCACGCAAAAGCTCGATACCATCATTAATCGTGTGGAACAGTATAAAGTAGGGCCATTCCGCGTCCACCTGCTCCGGAAATGTCACTCCACGGGACCAAAGCCTCGTTCGACCCGCTGTCAGCGGCTGGCGAAGCCTCGGACGAAGTGAGCAGGGACATTGGTTTATAGTGGCTCGGGGCCAGTATAGTGCCCCTCTCGTTAACGCAAATGTTCAGGGTGGCACACACGCATTTCGTGATTACCCTCAAGCAGCGCAACGCCCTTGTCCATGAGAATTTTCGGCAAAGCAGTGTTATTGTTCAATAGCGACTTGCATGCTTTTGTGCTCTGAGCTGGAAGGTTGAGTCGGACTGCTTCCCAATGTCATGCTTTGCCGGATTGGAGTGCCGTTGCCTTCTGCCAGCTCCCCTATTTGGATCAGGTTCCAAAGCACTCAAAGCCCCTCTAGGCCCCTCCCCAATGATCGCCTTGGTCGGTCCAAAAAAGCCTTATGGCTCCGCTCTCTACCAGTCCGGGGGCGTATGCTACCTTTCCCTACCTGCACCAGACAACGCGATTGGCTGTCCCAGAAATTTTCCGTTTTTGTAAATTCTGAAGCAAAAGAAAAAATTGGATAGCATATAAATACCATACCATTTAAGTTTCCCGCTGAGGGCGATCGATCGGATATACATACACACACACAACACACACACACACCCCGAAATGCTGCATCGCTCTTCTCCACTCGCTCCCCTCCCCTCCTCTTATCCGAGCTAAACATAATCATGATCATGAAGCTCAGCCACAGAAAGATGCACACCAGCATGCGTATTGCGTTTGTTTGTGGTTCATGTTATTAGGATTGCGCATAACATGTATTATTTATGGCGATCCTTTCAAATCCAATGTTACGACAAATGGGAAGTCGTAATGTATTGCAGTTGTAAATGTAATGTAATGCAACCAGTCCTGCTCCGAAACTCGCACTTGCAGACATTCACCACCGTCTATGACTCGACATCGCAGCTGGCGCCGCCGCCGTCCGAGGCGGTAGGAGCTGCCGCGCCTGCTGCCGCGGTTGGCGTCGGAATGGGCGCGCCGGCGTGGGAATACGACAGTTTCATGACGGCACGGAGCGCGATGTCGTACATGACGTCATCCCATGGGGTGACCACGTCCGCTATGTCGTCGCAGCCGCAGCCGCCGTCGTCGACCTTTCCGTGCCTCGCGGAACGGCCTGTCGTACAAGGGCCGCCGCCAGGGCCGAGTGGCGGCGGCGTTGTGGATCCGTACGATCCATTCCTGGCCAGCGCAGGGGCGCCGCCACCGCCGCCGCCGCTGCCGCCAATGCACCCACCGCCCCAACTGTCGAAACAGCATCACACGGCGGGTCTGCTTGACGACAGCAACCCCTTTACTGCAGCCGTCGGTCCGCCTTACCAGCAGAGTACGACAGCGGTGGCGGGGCCGCTCAGCTTTGGTGAGGACGCCGATGGTCCCGGTGTGGCGCAGACAGCGGCAGCGTTTGCCATGCCGCTTGACTTGTACGACACACCTGATGCATTCATGCGGCCTAACGCTGCTGCTCCACCAGCGGTGGGCGTGGCGGCGCCTCCGCCTCCGCCACCGGCGGGGCCCGCCACGGCTTCCGCCGCGGCGGCACCGCCACTTCCGCCGCTGTACGACTTCACGCGGGAGTTCAGCCGGATGCTACTCGTCAGCGAGGATCCTGCGTCGCCTGTCGACGGCGGCGGCTCCGCTTGGTACGACAACGGCCAGCTCAGCGGCGCCAGCGTCAGCGCAACCGCTGGGACTAGCGCGGCCGTGCCGGCAGCACCCGGCAGCTTCAGCGGCCCGGATGCCGCCGTCAGGGGCACTGGCGCCGGTGCCACCCTGGCGTCGTACACCGCCGCCGCGCTTCTGACTAATACTGTATCCGTACACTCGCCCCGGAAGGCATTGGCGCCGTCGCGTATTCCTGGTGAGGGTGACCCTTCGGGGTGCGGGGCTGCCCCCTCCCCCGCAACACACACACCCCCATGAGCCGCTTACTCCCCAATCCAACGGTGTGTGTGTATTTCTTCTTTCCTAATTCCTCTTCGGCGTTTAAATGTATGAATGGATTATATATCCGCGCATATAATTAACGTGTAATATAATATTATAAATATATTTAGTAAATATTAAATGAGTAGATAATAACATATAATATAGATGTATAATATTAATAAATGCATATGATTAATATTATTATAAAATACATTGAATACAGTAACATTTCATTTATTTAGAAGATAATGTTTTCCTGTACCTATCAAAGATGTTCTTCCTTTCCACTTGCAGCTACAACATATGAAGGGCGCAAAGTGCGCTTCTGCGCACTCGTACGTCACCCTCCCACCCTTACCCCCGCCAACACTCGCACTCGTAGGTCTGTCCGAGCCGTACATTATGTACCGCATTACCAGCCGTAGCGCAGTCAGCCCCGAAACCACGGTGGAGCGCCGTTTCCGCGACGTCGTGGCACTTGCGGAGCTGCTACAGGTACCGTAGTGGATTCCCTGCGCTGCATTTCCCCATAGGGAGAATTCCGTGTCTTAATTGCTCTTGATGGGGATCGATATGGGGATCTGGGGGGATAGGGGGGTATGCAGGAGGAGGGGCAGACGAAGGATGAGGACGGGGCGAGGGCTAAGTGAATATGCCGCGGGAAGGGAGAGTTCTATGTAATATATTTATAAATATTTTACCTGACGGACTGAATCCGATATCGATTTTGATTTCGAGTTCCTTTCCCCCCGCGTTCTCCACTCGTTTCTCCTCCGCCTTCAACCCATCCACCCCCCTCCCCCCCGGCCTTCCCCCCGGTCTCCCCCCCGGGCAGTCGAGCTACCCGGGGTGTTTCGTGCCTCCTCGTCCCAGTCGCAATGCCGTGGAGGGTAGGAGGATGCAACCTGCGTTCATTGAGGAGCGGCGAGCCGGGATGGAGAAGTTCCTAAGAAGGTGCGGATAAGCGGGTTTAGGGTTTTTTGAATTTGGTTTCTTTACTATGAAAGGTGTCAAATTAGACACACAGCATCAAGCTATATATTTAATAATTTATCTAGCAGATTATGAAAAAAAGGAAGCTGCTGATTAATTAAAATTGTTTCTCGTTGTTTTAGGGTTTTAGAAAAATTTGAGACCATGAAATTTACCGGAGACACTTGACGGTGGTTGGAGGGTATGACATGTACGACTGGGCGAACCTTTCTTCATGTGGCCGGATGCTACCCATTTAAAGCCGCGTGCGGCGTATTTAGTAAATCTGTACGGATGTGTCGTCGTGCCGTACGCAGGCTTGTCGTACACCCTGTGCTTGGGCCGAGCGAGGTCACGCAGGTGAGTGAGTTCATGATCAAGTTGAGTTGAACCTGGTCCTTGGTTTGTATGCGCTGCCGTACTTGTCCTGCCGTACTTGTTTACGGAGAAAGCCGCAACGATGCCTGAGCAGCGGAAACTGTCACTTTTTTCGTCGTCCTCGTAAGCTCCTCACTCTTTATTGCTAAAATTACGCCTTAATAAAAGTAGTTATTCTCTATTGCAGTGTATGATGAGCTTGTTGCCTCATGACTTGCCTAATCTGGCAAATGGAGCATTGCGGAGGGCCGTTACTGCCGTACCGCGACGGCGCCCCTCATTCGAAATGCTCCTTTTCATCAGGTCCCCTCTTTCATTTGGTCGCTTCTTAACATGAACTCCGATCACGCCATCCCCTGCCCCACCCTTCCTTATTGCCAGACACCCACCGTTCTATGCACCCATCGTACCTGAAGGACCCCGATATGTCTTTTAGGAAAAAAAGATCTAATAACCCCCCTCTTACCCTGGCAGCAGCTTCACTCGTTTGTGGTTCGTCTTTCCCCCTCACTTACCTCGCGGTGTAGATGTCGTTAGTTTAGTAAATGCTTACGCATGTTGTCCAGCCTCCCTCCCCCGCTTCCAAGGATCAAAAAGCAACGTCGCTATGAACACTTGGCCGCTTGGTGGTGTTTGCCACCCCTTGTGGTGACAACTTGTGAGCGCTGTGACAGGGGATCCGACCCGTTGATACAAAATGTCTGACGCAGAGCCGACTTGTTTTCGTATATTATTTGGATTTACTAACGGCTTTTATTTTTTCCTTTGCTTTTTCCGCTTCAGGTTTGGTTGCATTCTCCCAGGCCCGACTTACGACTCGCCCCGGAGTGGGTTCGGCTGCTGCCATCGGGCCCACCCGGGCTCGCCAAGAGTACGGCAAGGCTGCTCTTCCAGGTATCATATAATTGTTTGTCAAATATATCATATTTGGATGTGAAATTTTGGACGTGAAAAAATCGCTTCTCAGTTTGTATGCGGTTTGCATGTATGTATGTATGCAACGTGCGACATGGACAAAAATCTGGCCATCCAGCTTGTTTTATCATTTTGTTACAATTCTATTTTGTAAATTATATATTGCTAAGCTAAACTAATATATGTATATGTACGTATGTAATATATATAATATTTTATACATACACATATATATTAAGTTTTGATTAACCTGATAAATTACAAGCTTGAAGTAAAATTAAATTAAATTAAAATACAAATATATGCAGGTGGTTGGTGTTGAGCGTACTGTGCCCTCTCCCGTGGACATCACCCGGTCGGCCTCGGAGCGGGGAGATATGTACCGCCTTGTACGGGAGCGTACGGCACAGATGCGAGGGATACTTGCACGAGAGCAGGTGCGCCGGGAGGTGTTCGGGAGGTGACCGAATGTGAACTCAAAAAGGGGCCATGTGGGTTCATGAAGGCCGACTTTATTAAAAAGAGCTCACTGTGGGCGGACTAGGCTTCATAAAGTCCAGCTAGTTCACAATCCGGGCCGGACGGTTCTGCAAGTGATTGAACCCCCCCAGCTTTCACGCCCCAACATCGTTCACGTGGCCCCCAGCCGTCCTATCCCCATGTCGTCCTTTGTCTCGTTCTCGTTGCATCAAGAGCCTTTTTGGTCATTTATCCTCCTCTCCCTCTCCCTCTCTCGCCCTTTGCCGCTGTTCCTCCGAAACCATCATCACAACGACATACGGGTGGCGGTTATGGCGGTTGTGGGACCTCGTGTGTGTCTATCAACTATGTCAACCGCCAACAGCCAACCGCCGTGGAGGTCCAGCTACGGGAGGAGGCGGCGGCGTTGCAGGTTGGACGGCGTGTGCGTGTGTATGTATGTGTGTATTTGTGTGATAATGTCTGTTTGGATGACAGATAGACCGACATACATACAGATTGCTTTCCTTGGCTGACTGTACGTCTGTCTGTCTATCCGCCTGCGTGTCCGTCTGTATACCTGTCTGTTTGTGTGTCTACCTGTCCTGCCTTCTTTCTATTAATCCGTTTGTTTTCCTGTTTGTCTGTCTGTCTGTCTACCTATATATCTTTTTAAAATCTTCTCTCTTCCTCCGCTTTTCGTTGATCTGCATGATCTGCTATTTGTCAGCCACCTCTGTCTGTCTGTCCGTCTGTCTGTCTGTCATGTCTGTCTCTTATTCATGTCTGTCTCTAAGCGCAGTCTCAACCCCGTCCAGCCCAACACGATTCCGATTTGCGCAACCCTAACACACCTCACCGCCTGACTCCGGATGTCCTTAGAGTCCCCCACCCCCCACCCCCTCAGCCCCCCTCCGTCCCGCTTCTTAACCCTCGCCTTCTTGCATCATACTCTTTTGCCCTCTCCCTCCCCTCTTCTCCTAGGCTATCCGTCTATCCCTGGTATCTGCTTCATTCGCCAGTGGCTCGTCTTACCTCCCCTCTCCCCTCCTCTCCCCCCCCCCACACACACAACCGTCATTCCACACACACACACACGCGCACACACACACATGCAACCAGGAGCGATCCGAGGCTCTCCTGGCGCTGAGCCGTCGCGCGGATATCTTAGTGGCTCGCTCGTCCAAATGCGCCAGGGTGGCCGGTGACTTGGGTACGGCACTGGCGGCGGAGGCGGAAGTGGAAGCGGCGGCGGAGGCGGTGGGCCCTACACCAGCGACGGCTCTGCAGGTCGCGGCGGAGGGGTTGGCAAAGGTACGGTACGGCAAGCTGTACGGCAGTGCCTTTATGATGTGTGAAACAGGGGGGTGTATCTTCGCCCGTGGCAGCTACCCTGCGAAACCCTGCCTTCCCCGGTATTTCGGGGCACCCTCATCCAATCACCCTAGTCAACTTCTCAGTGGATCGCTCAGGTTCCGCACCCACCACCAGCATCCAACGGAATCTGCCGGGTCGACAGCGGCCCAACTCCATTCCTGGTCGGCTCGCAGGTTACCTTTATCCCAGGTCACCACCGTCCATCAACTAGGGGCGCAATACCTTCCACCATCGGAAGGACTTTTGACCCTAACGGGTATCGATCCCGGGATCTCCCGGGGGCAATGGTCGCGCCTTACCAGTGGTGCCAAACCCTTGTATATATGTATGCATGCATTCATATACGCATGCCGTACTCAGTCGGATAATGTACGCCGCGTTGGTGCGTATTGTATGCTGTAGATCAGCAAGTTGTACGGCGTCGCCACTGACGCCTCCGCCAAGCACTTGACGCCGATACATGACTGGCTGGCGGCGGTGCCCGGCGCGACGGCGGCGCTGGCGGCGCGGGAGAGGTGCTTGCTGACGTTGGCGACCCTCAGGACAGACGAGATAGAGGCGAGGGCAAAGCTGGCGGAGGCGGAGGCGCGGACCGGCGGCGGCGGAGGAGCCGCTGCCGCGGCATCCTCACCGTCGACGCCGCCGTCGTCCGCTATGAGAAAGGTACTTTTACTTTTCGTTTTTTGTGGCGACGGTGTTTATTTGTAAGCGGGTGGTGGGTGGGTGATTATCTAGGGGGGGAGGGGGAAGGGGGAACGGGGTCCGTACCCTGTCCCGCACCCGTGCCGTCGTGCTCTCATCGGGTTTCTCCCCACCGAAAACAACAGCAACACCAACTAATTCTGTACGAGCAACACGCAGGCATATCTAGCCGTACCGTATTCTTCTCAAATTTTCCGAATTTAAAAGCTCAAATTCAAATTCAAGCTGGATCGCGATGGATTTCGCCTACTCTTTTCCTGATCCATGTCGAAGTGCCGAGGTCGCTTACCTCTTTAGGACGCTTAAAACCTTCACTCCCGCCAAACTTACCCAACTTCTCTTTTCCCCATCTTGCTGTCCATCGTACGTCATGTACGAATGTACGACACGCATGCACGAATATTTTTTCATATGTTGTATTATATATTGATTTCTCAATTTTTCTTGCAGGTGGAATCCCTGCGGCTGCGGGTCTCCCAGCTCGGTACGGCATTGACTGCCGCGACGGACGAGTACGAACGAGTGGGCTCCAGGAACGTGTCTGAGATTGCCGCGTACAAGGTGATAAAAGCGGGGTGGTTTGCGTTTGTTTCGGTTGGGGAGATTTATTTGTTTTTGTTCTAGTTCGGTGTTAGAAGTTCGGTATTAGAAGGGTCGTTAGTCGTTAGTCGGTGGAAGGGTTGTTGGACGGCCTGAAAATTCCTTTTTCCTAATGTAATTGGTGTTGAAATCATCATCACCATTATCATCATCATCATTCGGGGTCGACTCCGGTCCTGGGGAGAAGGGGGGTTTCTCATCATAATAAGCTTTATCGAAAAGGCCGTGGGGGACTATTCCCACACAAGATGGAAGGGATAGAAGAGGTGGGGTAGAGCCAGGGGGCGGTTGAGGTGCTGTGGGTGGGTGGGGGGTGTAGGGGATGTGTGTTTTTGACTTACGGCGGGCGGGAGGGGGAAAAAGGGGAGGTGGGGGGAGGGGGAGAGGAGGCGAAGTGGCGCTTCTTCGGACGCCCGCGACAGAATGCAAAGAGATGGTGAGGTAGCCGTACAGGTACTGGGTAGTGACAAGTTCCGTACACGGCTTGGGGGCGCTCGTACGTAAAGGCCTGAGAGGGGCCGTAGACAGCCGTCGAGACAGCCGTTGAGATTCAGATTTAGTCGGCAGAGCTTTACATGGGTGATATAGGCCTTGTGGTTTCAAGGGAAAGAGGTATACAGATATACATACATACATATCAACTTTAAATCCAAACGCTCACTACTGCTACAGGGCATGGGCATCACGGTAAGCGAGTCCGCTCTTTCTTTCTATTTCCTGCGACAAAGCTACTTGCCCCACTTGCCGTACTTGCCGTACTTGCCCCACTTGCCCCACTTGCCCCCTCCGAAATGAATTACGGGTTGCGGTCTGGTCTCGGGTGCTCGACCTGCGCATCGACATCACAAGGCCCACATGAGCCGGGAGTTATCCGATGCCGTACGAGAATACGCTCTCGTACAGCTGGCAGCGGCGCAGAAGGCACACGATATCTGGGCGGCGACGGCCGGCCATCTAGCGACGCTGGCGGCGGCGGCGGCTGCCGCCGCCGGGGCGACGACGGCGGTGTCCGGGGTTGGCGGCGGCGGCAGCGCCGGGGCCAGCGTTGTTTACTTCGGTAACAGCGGATCGGGGATTGGCGTCGGTCACGGCGTCAGTAGTGGCATGTACGGCAGCATGTACGGCAACTGATAAAGAGAAGAAATATAAAATAGTGTATTTATATTTATACCGGCGTTGAGACCCGAACCCACATTTTCTGGTGAAGCTAGAAGTAGATTCTGGGACTCGAACTCTGGATTGCCGATCTCTAACCCAGATCCTCTCTCTCTCTCTCTCTCTCTCTCTCTCTGTGTGTGTGTTAGTGTGTTAGTGTGTCTATGCGCGCGCTTCTTAATACTGGAGAGGGTGTTGGGAAAAGGCGGCGAAGGAGGTCTTAGACTACGTTTTTTGGGCGGGGGAAGAGGGTTGTGGTTAGAAGTCAAGTTTTTCGGGATTCCAATATACATCAATGGTCACCTTCAACTGCACAACCACAACCACACCCACATCCACATCCACAACCACATCCACACCCCATAATCTATCTTCCGCACAAGGGTTTCCAAAACTGGATTAATTTGATATAGTCAAGCGCGGATTGGGGCCTTTTATAAATTGTTTGCTGCAGTAAGAAGTTGAAAGGGGGAGTAGAAAGAGATTTATGGTTATGTACGA
>NW_003307608.1:340330-342753 GCF_000143455.1 Volvox carteri f. nagariensis
TATGTACGACATGTCGGTTAAGCGCGTAGCTAAATGTATCTGTATATGCGAGTGTTTGGGTTGTGTGTGTATCTGTATATGTGTCTGTTTGGCGAAAAAGACAAGATTTGTCTCCAATTAAAGGCTGTTGTTTGTTGGCGATGGGTTACTCCGTCGCTGCTGCTACTGCTACTTCTGCTACTGCTGCTGGTGCTGCTGCTACTGCTACTGCTCCTCCTGCTGCTGGTGCTGCTGCTACTCCTACTACTTCTACTGCTATTTGCTACTGCTGCTGCTACTGCTGCTGCTACGCCTGCTACTGCTGCTGCTGGCGGTGGCGGCTGATAATTGGCGACTGATAATGGCTTCAGTAGCGCGTCAGTGTGAACGACGATCTGTTTACAACTTGAGCAATTAGCATATTTTTCCGTTTGGAAGGAGGAGTACCGCACCGCGGAGTGCTGTGCGACGCGTCACCACCTTTCCAGAAACACAACATAGCTTCCCCCCGAGGTTGGGCGGAGGGGCGTTTTTCCTTGTCTCGACACGAGCAGCACCGGTCGTGCGGTCGTTATTGCGGCTGTGGCTTTAGGCAGTGGTGCACGCAGGTGTGTAGAGATATGCTTGGGGTCCGTTCAAAATATACTATCCCGTTGGCTGTTGGTTTGGCAGGGTCGGGCCGCCTCCAACGTTGAGGTCGTCGTATCTGATCGCATAAAAAGTATAGACCGTTCGTATGGCTATGGTATAATGGTAAGTGAGTTTGTTAAGTTTGGATTCTCCGGTTCTAGTGTTTGTTTGCGTTTGTGTAGCGGTGCTGCGGTAGTTGAATTGCGGTGCTGTGAGGTCGCGGATTGTGGTCGTCGGTTGCAGTCCGTGGGGCCTGGTGGTAAAGATGTAGTTAAAATGGAGTGCCCATAACGACCATCCATCCTTTGTGTCAAATAGCAGCGGGCCAGGGATGATCGCCAGCAAAGGCCCCTCAAAAGCTTTTCAAACGCTGCTTTAACTGCATCAAGCTCTGGGCGAATATCATCAGACCCGTAGCAATTGTAGCAAAGCACGTAAGTATGGTCCAACAGCAATTTCGGAAGGGAATGTAATGCGGACATGTGCGTCGGGCATGCTTGGTTGCCAGCGGGGCACGTCTGACCTTTATCACTAACCGCAGCAAAAGTGCTGAGCCGCCGTTGTCCATCAAAAGCCTGGTTGTGGCCTATTGCTCTGTTCCGGCGTGTTGTTTTGTTGCTCCGAGACCAACGATGGGTCGTTAGTGTGGTTACCGTGCGGACGTACGCCTCCTCAGCCCTGCGTAATCTGGTTACCCGTTACCACCTTCGATTCTGTGAAATTAGTAATGCAGTTTTAACGAGGAAAGTCAGCGGCTTGAGAACATTGAAACGCGCATTTCGCAGATCACGCGTTTCCAATGTTAAATTGCTTTAGGGTATCACGGTAGCATGTGCTGCTGACCTGGATTAGGTGTCGGGGCCCAAAGTTCTAATCGTCCTCGAAACACTTCGAATGGCGACACCAGCTGTTGGCTGTCGCGTGCGCATCCTCAAGGACTACGCAACTGTCCGCTATATCGGCCCGGTAGCTCAGCAGCAAGGCACCTGGGTGGGCGTGGAATGGGACGATCCTACGCGCGGCAAACACGATGGCAGCACCGCTGGTGTCCGCTACTTTACTTGCGCTTCCGGCACCACATCCGGGTCCTTTGTCAGAATCGAACGCGTGAACTTTGGCGTGACGATACTGGACGCACTGCGCGCGCGTTACAACAACGAAACAGCCGAGCATGGCGAGATCGTCGCGCCAGAGGAGCTCTATGTGCATACGTCCCGCAGGCGCCGTCTGCAGGTTCAGCTCGTGGGTGAAGACAAGATACAGCAGAAACAGCGTCAAATCCACATGCTGACTTCGGCAAGGCTAGTAGGACTCGATGTCTCAGCCGTGGTAAGCGGGATCGACCTGTCAACGTGAAATTGCTCTAAGCCCAACATACGCCTTCGTATGAAACTCAGCATGTAAAGAACGGTGCCAAGGCTCCGGAGCGAAGGGCCGTTGCCATACCCACACCATAGCTACTGTTAAAACCAACAAAGCGCCGGACCCTAGCCGGGTCCTATTACTGTGGCTACCATTGCCTGATATATGAGTGTCGATCATTTCCAACCGTCACCCGAAAGATATAGAATACCTTTATAACCTTAACCTGTATAATTTTAGGTTCCTGCCCATCATGGTCCCGTCTTCCCCGCCTGCAATCGCCGGTGCTTCCCCTTTCCCAAGCCGACCCGCACCCGCTGCTCTCATACTTCCCTTTGATTCTCTCTGTCTCTCTCACTCCTTACCTACCTTTCCCCTCCCCATCCTCCCCCGCTCCCTCGCTTCCCCCTTTTTCCCGCTTCTCCCCCGCTTCCCGCCTACCCCCCCCCCCC
>NW_003307608.1:344101-355746 GCF_000143455.1 Volvox carteri f. nagariensis
AACTGCACCTGTGTGGTAACCCCATAACTAACCTGCAACCAACTAACGACCAGCATAACCGTCAAGAACTACCGGATTGTAACAACCATCCATTGTCTTCGGGAGCCGTTACCGTCCAGCAGCTGCGGATGTCTGACTCACCGCCACCGCAGCTGCAGTCGCAACCCGCCATTCCGGAGGGAGGGGAAGAGGTTGGCGGTGGTGATACTGGCGGTAATCCCGCTGGTGGTGGTGGCGGTGGTGGTGTGGACGAGGAGGTGGAGGCGGAGGCGGCGGTTTTAGCGTCACTCTTCCCCCGGTTGCAGGTCAGAGGATTTTACGGCGGGTCTGGATTGTACGGGCTGCCCTCTCCCCCTGTACGTGCTCGTTCGTGCTCTTTCTCGTTCTTTTCCTGATGATGTACCGTACTTGCCGTAACTCTGTCCTTGATGTGCCGTACCTGTCGTACTCCGTCTTTCTCCGAAACTCACCTCAGGTTCTTGCGCTAGAGGATTGCCAGCTGTACGACTGGGCCCCCCTGGAGTTGCTGAAGAGACTCCCCTCCCTTACCAGACTGCACCTCGCGGGTAACACCGCCATAAAACACGTCAGATATCCGCCGTACTGCCGTACTGCAACCTCCCTCACCTCAACGACAACGACCTTTCCGGCAGCTGCTACCGAAGGACAGCCGGCGCAGCCGCTGCCGACAGGAGCGTCATCAGCAACAGTTGCTGCTGACGCATCGGCGCCGTCTTCGTCGTCATCGCCTTCCCTCTCCGCCCCCAACCCCAACCCCAACCCCGCTCCCGCCTTTCCCTGTTTGAACGCATTGCTGCTCGGTGGTTGCGGGGTGAGGGAGTGGTGCAGCGTGGACGAGCTGGACAAGTTCCCTCAGCTAAGAGTGAGTGGGGTTAGGGGGGGTGAGTTTGGGGGGTGCTGGGACGCGGCTTGTGTGTGTATGTATGTATGTATGTATGTATGTGGTGGTGTGGGTTGGTGGTGGTGATGGGGCGGGGGGGGATTATGTAGCTTTAGGAGGGGACATACGGGGGAAAGACGAACCACACGCGATTGAAGCTGCTGCCATACGGGGACATACGGGGGGATGTGGGGAAGGGGGGGGGATGGGTTATGAATCGAGGGGTGGAGAGTGAAGAGGCAATCCGTGTGTGTGTTTTCCCGTGAAATGCGGCAACGCACACAATACACACACACGACGCGGCGACTTTCCCCCTTCCCCTCCTTGACGTGTACGCTCCCCTGTGTTCGCTCCCCTGCCCGCCCGCCCGCGACTTCATGACCCCCTCCCACCCCCTCTGCCTTCCCTCCCATTGCGTACAAATACATACATACATACACACATACACATACACAGGAGTTGCGGCTTACCGGCAATCCAGTTCTCACCGCTTCCAAGACCGGGGGCCGGTTCGAGGTAGGGAACAGGGAAGGGGGGGAGGGAGGGGGAGGGAGGGGGAGGGTTGTTGAGGGGGCTGAAGAAATCCCGGGGGATGGGTGGGAGGAGAGAGAGGGGGCTACTAATGGGACATGACAGGGGGCAGAATGCAGGGTCTAGTACGGGGTACGGGGTACGGGCCCCAGGTAAGTGCCTTAGTAAGGGGGCCGCGGAGCGGAACCTGGACTCAATGGACAATTCCCCAAACCCCCGTCTTGTTCTCCCCTTCCGTTCCCCCCTCCTCTCCCCCCCCGGAAGGTTATTGGTCGGGTTTCCCGGCTGACTCATCTCAACGGTGCTGAAGTACGGCACCGGGAGAGGAGGGATTCGGAGCTCCGGTACCTGCAGCATATTGCCGCGGAGGTGAGGGTGGGGGATATGAGGGTGGGGAGATGGCGTGCGTGTGTATGTGTTTTTATTATTTTTTGCTGAACGATCAGAAGTTGCTGTTGTGTCCTTTAGGAACCACGTTTGCCAACCCTCCCCCTTCCTCCCCTCCTCCCCTCTCCCTCCCTCTGGTGTATAGATGGAGGGGGCGGGACAAGATGAAACCCGTCGGGCCGCAGTACGTGCTGCTCATCCCCGTTTAAGAGAACTCATGGAGCTGCACGGTGCCGTACTGTAAGTCGTACTGTCGTACTGCCAGCAGTTGTATTATTATTTTTTACTTTTGAGGAATGCATATATGAATGTATGTATGCCTACATATGTCATACATGCACGCAAATTCCTTTCTGCCATTCTTCTTGAGAAGAATTTCCTCTGTTTCGTCTCAACTCGCTCTGCAACCGGCTTCTCACGAAATCATTTTTACGTTTCACTTTTACGTGTGTGTGTATTTGTGAACTGCATCCCCCCCCCAGCGCAACTGCAGGGCGGGGGGCCGCTGGTGGGGGGGGGGCCAGCTTGGCGGCGAGCACTGTGGAGCTCAAGCTGACGTGTGTGGCTGGGGGGGGAGTGCGAAGATGGGGACGCAGGTTGGGACATGGGGGGGGGGAGTGGCGGGGTGGTGGGGGGGAGTGGGGTGGTGGTGTGTGTGGCGGAGAGTGGGGTGGTGGGGGGGTGGCGGGGTGGTGGGGGGTTCTGTAAATGTGTATATCTGTAAATGGTTAAAAGAACTTTTCAAGGTCGCTTCTGTCGCACACTGAGGGGAACTGTATGTATGTATGTGAATATGTTGACGCAATTCTATGCTTAACTGCGCTCCAACACGCCTCCTGTGCCGTAAAGGTGAAAAAGCTGCCCAAGAGTACGACGGTTTCGGCGCTGCAGCTGCTGTGCGAGCGGTTGTTCAAGGTGGGCGCCTCGGGGCATTGGGAGCTGTGCTGGGTTTGGGTTTCGGAGGTTTGCGTGTGGTAGGGGTTGTTAAAATGGGGGGTTTGCGGCAGTTTGGCGATAGTAGTCCTGACTCTAGCGCCTTCGACTGCTCAGCCACTCTTCGTGAACATGTGGTGGGGGTGGTGTGGGGGGGGGGGGAAAGAGGTATTGGCCCCCCGCCGGGGTATCGCACTGAGTTGGGACCCCTCACTGAGGTGATGTACGGATGATGTACGGACATCCAGTACTTCCTCGCGCTGGCGAGTGGTCGGATCACATGTGCCGTGATGGTGATGTGCTGAGGGGGCTGCCTGGTGGGGACTCAGTCGGGCAGTCACGAACAGGACGCAGGACGGCCCGCTGCCCACACACACGTACATACATACACACACAAACACATTAACACATTAACACACATGCCCGTCCATCCGTCGCTCGACTCACACGTTTCACACACACACACACACACACTCCTTCCACTCCCCCACGCAGGTTAAGTCCGGGCAGGCGGCGCTCTTCCTGCGGGCCCCCGGAGAGCCCATTCCCGAGGACATGGGCGGACCGGGGGGGCAGGAGGACAGAACCCTGGGGTTTTTTGGGGTGCAGGTAAGGAGGTGTAGTAGCTGTCGTACAGTACGGCGCACATCAATATAAAGGTGTGCTACAGCGTGATCGCAGCATCTGGAGAGGGAGGGAGAGAGGCCTTGCGGCCTCCGGCGACTGGAAAGGACAGCTACTGCTATAGGAGGGCTGTGAGGCCTAGGGGGATATCGCCGCTGCCTTTTTTATTACATTTTCTGTGTGTGTTTCTCTCCTCACCCCACACCTCACCCCACACCTCAACATATTTACATACGCACATAATTATCGGGGGGCTCAATTCACTTAAACATGCGCAAAACACACACACTTACACAAAGATACAAATACAAATACAAAACATACACACCACGTTTATACAAATATATATAATACATATAATATTATATTATATGTATTATATTCTCCATGTCGCGAATGATGTTTTCACCACCCCTCACCCTCAGGATGGGTACGAGGTCCTGATCGACGAGGTGGATCCGGACAGCCTCAGGCGTACGGATGAGGACAGCCGGGCGGCGGCGGCTACAGCGCACGAACAGCGACTGGCGGAGCAGCTTAGAGCCGCGGAGAAGATGCAGGTAAGGGAGGGGGGAGGGGGGTTGAAGGGGGTGAAGGGGCAGTTCATGGGGGAAGGTGTAATGATGGCGGGGCGGTGGTTGGTCTACCGAGTGGAGCGGAAGGGGGGGAGGGGAGGGGAGGGGAGGGTGGCCACGGGAGGTGCATCTGAGTCTGGGGGCTGGGCTGCATGTACACTGCACCTATAGACGACAAGTTCCTGTTGACACATAGGCATGTATGTATGTATGTGCGTATTTTGCGTAGGGAGGGTTGTACGTGTACGTGTGTGCATGTGTGAGAGTGTTTGTGCATATGCATACCTGCCTCATTGCCTCCCTCCCTCCCTGCCTCCCTCCCTCCCTCCCTGCCTCCTTGCCTGTCTGCCTTCCCGCATAGGCCGAGTTTGCTCGGACCATGGGCTTGCCACAGCAGCAGTAGCGATAGCGATAGCAGTAACAGCAGTAGCTGTAACAGCAATTGCTATAGCAGTAGCAGTAGGGGCGTTGCGTGTCTCGCTTGTACAGCTATGTGGTTTGCGTGTAGCGGGATTGGAAATCAATGGCATATCATTGTGGCCCACGTACTATGTAAACCATAGCTGTTAACTTGGGGGGATGCTGACTGCCATTAGGGGTGTGAATCGACGGCCGTGAGTGGCTGTGTGTGTGGCTCTGTGTGCGTGGCTCTGTGTGTGGTTGTGGCTGTGGCCGTATGTGCGCACGAGCAAGTAACCCCCCTGCTGTTCTGTAACTCCTATACCGATGTTGGGTGATGTTGGTGTTGGTGATGCAACTGTGCAAGTAACGTGTCCTGCATGCCGTACATGTATTGTTACTTGTAGGGGGGAAGTAGTCTTGAGGTGCCTGCTGACATACGTACGTACATACAAACATCCGACCTATTGTATACGCGGTACGTATACGCGGTACGTATACACACACGCACAAAACCGGTGATAGCTAACACTGGAGGTGGCCACCTAGCGGATCAGCTATAGCTGCAGCTGCCTTGTTGGTGTGCTTGTTGGATTACAGACTGCACCGCACGACTGCTGGTCCCTGGATATGGAATCCCCCGGGGGGGCCCCCTGCTAGATGCGGCTACATGTGGCTCACATCCCGCACAGCCGCTACATGTGAGCTGTAGACCTCACAGACCTCACACAGCCGGGCGGTTCCGGAGTGGCCGCTATCGCTACACCGGATCCGACCTCATCCCTTGCTCGTCATCTCCTCTTAGGGTTGTTGCCTGATCAGGCCGTTTCTCGGGTCCTAAACAGAATCATATATGAGCTATAGCCTCTAGATCTGTTCGGGCCGCTGCCGTCCTCCTCCTCATATGCATATGCCCCTAGGAGGCCTCCTCCTTTCCTGTTAATACATGTTAATACCCTTCTGGCTCTCAGCTGGGCGACTCAAGGAGAGTCGAACAAATCGATCTTTAAAAGGACCTTAGCTTGACTGCTGCTGCGTGATTTTACCCTGCAGGTTGCCTAGCCTGGCAGGCACGTCAGCCGACATGTGTGCATCACTTAAAATCGATTGTAGGCTGTAGTAGCTGGCCCCGCTGAAAAGGCCTCACGAGATTATGATGCTGGTGGAGGCGCTTAGCGCGTATTTGTAGTTGTTCACGGTGCCGTACAGCGTACTACATCGGCTCGTTCTGCGTTTTGAACAGTTTGGCTGTGAATAATGAAATGTTTTAGGGAGTATGGATGGTCGCAAGAGGCATTGGGGTTGTGGGGTCGTGATCAATAAAAATGTTACACGTCGACAAACAAAAAATTTTAGCATCCCATACATTCCACAGAAAAAGAAAAAATAGTCCATATATTCAGTATACGTGAGGTAATGTAACATGCATTAGCGGGGTTATTTCACATCCATTCTGAAAGGATTATTAATAGTTTCAGGTAAATATTTCCACACGTATGTACAGAAATAATAAGAGGAATTAAAGGAAGAAGGATGAATGAATTGAATAACGATTAAATTAACGAAATTTATGCACGTATGGGGCTTATATCCCATACAGAAAGAATTACAGAGGAATTAGAAGAAGAATTAATTAATTAGCAATTATTAAAGGAGATTGTTGGATTAAATTGAATAATAAAATATGTATTCGCCTAATTAGGGGTTCATATACAGCACCAGACATACACATACATACCATTCCATTAATCGAATCTAGTATATATCGGAGCAGCCACATCAGTGATGAATAAAAGGTATAAAATTAAAGCGAATGAAAGGTATAAAATTCACAGGCGCCCGCAAAAACCTCATCATACACAATACCCTGCTTATAAAAATATTGAATAACATCTAAGCAATACATGTTATATAAATGATAATAATAAATGAATAATAAGAGGATAGTACGAATTACGATTTTTGCGTTCCATCAATGACCACTCCTCCCTGCATGCAGAAAAGAAAGGCCACGTCATGACATCATTATTATTACTTAGGGTTTTAATGTCACAGACAGCCTCCACATCATCCATCATGACAATAATATCATCACGGGGACAGGATAGACTGAAATCTTGGGCAGCACAGGCGCTTAGAGATCACCACGGTTGAGTTAGGCGGTACACAGTTGTTGTCATTAAACAGGGCAACCCTGCATGCCGTACAAACATAAAAAACAAAAGTGTAAGTATCTTACATATTGGAACACAAACAGCGATAGATAGATAGATAGATAGATGGATAGTAGTATGGATATACACAGATAATATTTCTGGCATTCACTACCTGCCCACCCCCTGGTTGGTAACTCTGTAGTATCCTGGAGGGTATATCACGGCATCTGACATCCGCTGATCGGTTCTTTTTTCTTCTGAAAAAGACGTGATACAACAAATTCTTAGCTATAGCTAGCTAGTCATCGAAATGAGCCGGTCACCCTGACTGCGTATGAACCTGTTGCTGCTGACACTCTCCAAAAAATAATAATAATAATAAAAAAAGGCATAGCAGAGAAATAAAACGCAATCAATAAATAAAGTGAAAGAATAAAATGGATAATAATGAGTATAGAGCCCACCAGCAGAACGATCCTGACGCGCCCTCTCGTTCGCAAAACTCGTTGATGGTGGTAGGCTTGAACAGCTCAAGACAGATCCTGGTACCATTCGCCTGCGTCTTGCTGAAGTTAAGGTTGCTGATGGTGGTCATGTTCAGTGAGTCCCATCTGGGAGTGAGATAGGTCATGTTGCTGACAGGCGCACCAGCCAGGAGGACCCCAAAGGCCGATAGACGGTCGCGCTGGGCGGCCTGAGCGTAGACGGATACCTTGGATAAGTTCTGGGAAGCGGGTTCTGTGTAGCATGCGCCCTGCATGCATGGATGGCAGTCCATGAATAGTGAGTGGGCAGATACATATGTAGTTCGGGTGTCGTAGGCGCTCCGTTTTTGTGCAAGCACCGGCGGCGATGTTATAACTATTTCCATTAACAATGCAAAAGGACAAAAAAAGTCTATCGTATGTCACTATACATTTCGACCATTCACCATCCGAGTCGTTCCGGGACGGCGGCCGCATTGCGGTGGTGAACCACAATAATTTCTGTTAGAGAGTAACAAATAAACTTACGGATCCAGAGTTTACGATGCCGATCTCAAAGCAGTACAAGTTGACCACGCCGGGATTGCGAGATGTCAGCTGAGTGGCTGCCGACTTGATGGCGAAGGGTGTAAGCTCTCGCTCGCACCTGCATGCATGCATGAATGCGGCAGCCGTGTGCGAGTAACGTTACTATTCATGCACGGCGGAGCGAGGCGGCGGTGGGGTCGGTGGTGGCGGCGGGCAGTGGCATAGCAGAAAGATACAACGCTGAACGAGCGAACGGCACATACATACAACAAGCTTAAGCACAAGCCATGACCGCGATGACGCACTGAACCGGCAGTAGTCTCCAACACGGCCACGCTCGTTTGCCGCCTGGCGCCGCTACTTATCTATTTAACCTATATTTACCTAGCTATCTTCTGTTCGCTGACGCGACCAAAACAAGGATAACAATTCAGTGAAAACGCAATAACACTTACCTCGCTCAGCTGAGTAGATCGATCTTGCTCACGTACGTACCTGGCGAGTTCGGGACTTATCACGTACGGAATATTTTTTCTTGTAGGTAACTGCAGCTACTGCTGATGATAAAGCAGGTACGGGCTAGTTCTTAGTTTCTTAATGTATCGTGGATGGGAAGTACGTAGTTCTATATACTAAATAAAATATTACATGTGCAGGGAAGAAAAGGGGGAAGAGAGAGACAAGGTGGGGGGGAAAAGAGGAAAAGCGCTACATGTATATGAGCCTCTCATCACAACGGCGACGGGAAGTATCTTTATTATTGACTTCTCAAAATATGTAGTGTGACATTATTACAGAAATATAGTTGTAGAGTTATATGCATGTATTTACCCGCCGCACGCCGCATGTGGACATCATCGGACATCACAATCGGCTCGTCCGCTCCGTCCACGTCTAGGTATGTTGCTATCCTAAAGACGGCGGCGTATTTACTACTAATTATTATGTGTAGGAAACACTACTGCAATTTGTGGTTTAAGGTCCTGGTTTCGATTCCTGGGCAGACCCCCGACATTGTCGAGAGCGTAAGATTATGGCTAGCTGCTGAGATGTGGAGTTGAGATCACAAGCCCTCTATCTCTTCGGATGTTCGGGTGAGAGGATGAGGAGGGATTCTAGAAGGCAGGACCAACCGCCTTGCAGTTCGTAAGGCTTAGTACAGTGTGGTAATGGTGAATGGTGGTGTTCTATGCTGTGTTCAATCCTAGATATGACAAATCAAATGTGTACAAATGGCCCAGATTCCGTAACAACAACAGCAATGTTTCTGTTTAATAATAAAGAAAAAACTGGACTCACGTGCGTATATGCATATGCTCGCTTGCAGGTTAAAACGTAGTAGTAAGTCAATGATAATAATTTACTTTTTGTCAAGGTAAATAATGTGCGCAAGTAATAAGTGAAGATAAGTTTAGGGCATTATGCGTCGTCTCGCTGGTGACCGAGCGCAATGACCGCCAGCAGCAGCAGCTGGCAGCAGGAGCGTTCGTCGGGAGCGAAAACGCTATCAAGGGATGGATTAAGGATAATCCTATTCTATTTATGCACACATATATATGTCTCATTATTACGATGCATACATATACATATGTACCGCATACAAAAAAAATCTGCATACCTGCAGCTGGGAAATTTGACATCGACAATTTGGCCCGTGCAGAGCCCAACAGCCATGAAGACCCTGCGCAGACAGACACACAGACAGGCAGACACACAGCAGGGGCCCTCTGAATCTGTCGCGCATAGAAATGTATAGTATTGATCCAACCATACTACTTACAAACACACCGCCAAAAGTGAGGCGGTTGCAGAATTGACTACCACTACTGCCATTCTGTAGAAGTGGTATCTCCTTGTTCGTGTCGAACGGGATGCCGAGCGCGGGCCTGCGTGAGGGGAACGCCGCTACAAACGTAGCTGGCTGAGGTACGTAGCTGCTGGGATGACTGAACAAGGCAGCGGTGTGTTGTTTTTTGTGGACTGATAGTTATTGGGAAATCAAATTATAATTAAAATGAATGTGAATATTACTGTATTGTATGAATTGTATTGTTTGTTTGGCAAACAAAAGATCGACCGCTTATATTCTCATTTCCTCGACGAATGACTAAAGCCTTAGTAATACTAATTCCCGCGCGCGTCGGCAAAAAGTCTGATCGTCTAGAGAGAGGGTCATCGTATGAAAGGTAGTCCTTAAAATAGATGGCCTACAGACGCTCAAAAATGTTTGATCAGACGCGTACAGCGTCCGTTCGTTTTCCGTCGGAGTGTCGCTTTGCACTAGGTGGTGCGTCCACGCGCGTCGGTAATTGCCGCAGCTGGTGGTAGGTACAATCTGGGAACCGGCCTCCTTTCGATTTCCTCGGGAATCCCTCATTTGGCGTTCATTTCTTTTCTTGTGCTCATTTCGTGCTCAGTTCGGAATGAAGGGCTGAGGGGCCTTCAGAACATAGCGAAGGAGGTCGGCTGAAGCAGTAGGTAGGTAAGAGGTAGGCAGGTAGGTAGTACCGGTAAATTAGTGTTGCCTCAGTGACAGGGAATGCGGCAGAATACACATAAAGGTTGTTAGCCTCCAATGTACACTCACTCTTATTGTTGAAATGACCGCTCACCTGCGCTCACCGTCTTCTATGCGCGGTAAATAATGGTCCTCCACTACCCACGTAAGATGGGATGCCACCCATCCAGGATTCGGGACTGCTAGTGCGCGACCTCCTGCTGGTCTACAGTCGCTTGCACCATAACAGACACCCCACCGGTGGGGGTTTTAGGGTTTTAGGGTTTTAGGATTTTAACAGGATGGGTACCCATCCATAGCGCTAATTGCTTCCACCAGGATCGCTACATCCCACACACATAGTGTTGCATTGCCGCCGCTGCCAAACTTCCTCCTGGGATATTGCTTGGGTGTCCCAGTCTTATATAGCAATTTGGTTTTAATGACCGCTTGCGCGAGGGGGCAGGTCCAGAATGATGTATTGATGTGTGGAAATAATGATGCATAGATCTGGGAGACTGCGCTCTTGACGGTAAGGTGTGACGAAGCCCCATCGCGTGCATGCAATTATTGGTGTGTATATATGGTATAGCTGTCTGCATATGAAAACGTTCCCGAACATTGGAATACCACCACCAACTGACAGTCACCCCGCCAGGTTTCCTTTTGGGAATGTTTTCCCAGCGAACCGTTGAACCAAACGCGATGGAGCGCATGTTGTAAGGCATCAAATGCCCAAGATGGAGTTTGCTGTCGGGAAGGGATGTAAATTGCTTCTTCCGCGCAAAAAGCACATGAGCTTAATTAATTGCGGTCGCCGTCCGGGCGATACGAGCGAACCGCCGTGGCTACTTCAACGGCCAAATCTCGCCTTCCATGCGCCCGGCCATCATTAATATAAACTTTCAACCTAACCTATTGAGCACCAACCTTTGTACAGCAATGTCCTCTAAGGATGGTAGGTAGGCTATCTTGATCTTCCGGCGTAACAGGCCAGATAGACATAGCAGCAGCATGCTGCCACGGCTTGCTGGTGCGTCGGCTAATAATGCTTTGACCGCCACTAAGCAGCATTTGATTTTCTGAACCCCAAGGAAACGCGTTTGGTGTGTGGCGTGGTGAGGGCTAATAAGATACATGCACACGCCATCTCCCGCGCCTCTCCGCGCCACCTTCTTGTCCCCTCTGCCGTACATCTCATCGACGCCTATTCGTGTTTAATTTGAAGGACCGAATCATTTTTTGTTTAGCATGCTTTTTTGATGTCTCCTCCAGGGTTCGAAGTGCATGACACCCCAACAACTCCGGGTGTTTGCGCGGTGCTCCAATCCTTGGCGCACGTGCTCCCGTGCCCCGCTGCATCCATCTGAAAAGCTAGAAGGCGGATTGCCCCACAACTCCAAAAAATCCCAACGCCATTTCACCCGCTTCGGGTGTACATTATGGACAGGTCATCATGCACAGTTGGGGCAGGATCGCTGCAGTCGCCACAACCCGCCTAATGTCTGTAAATTGTATCACGAATTTTAGAAAAAAGTACCGATGGGCGGATGCAGACCTCATGATATGCCATACAGGATGCCTGTAACACAGCAAAGGCGTAACCCGGGATGCTCAGATTGGCATTTG
>NW_003307608.1:356820-358361 GCF_000143455.1 Volvox carteri f. nagariensis
TATACAGCACCAGACATACACATACATACCATTCCATTCATCGAATCTAGTATATATCGGAGCAGCCACATCAGTGATGAATGAAAGGTATAAAATTAAAGCGAATGAAAGGTATAAAATTCACAGGCGCCCGCAAAAACCTGACCATACACAATACCCTGATTAGAAATAATGAATAATATCTAAGCAACACATGTTATATAAATGATAATAATGAATGAATAATAAGAGGATAGTACGAATTAATATTTTTTGCGTTCCATCAATGACCACTCCTCCCTGCATATGCAGAAAATAAAGGCCACGTCATGACATCATTATTATTACTTAGGGTTTTAACGTCAGGCAGCCTCCACATCATCCATCATGACAATAATATCATCACGGGGACAGGAAAGACTGAAATCTTGGGCAGCACAGGCGCTTAGAGATCACCACAGTTGAGTTAGGCGGTACACAGTTGTTGTCATTAAACAGGGCAACCCTGCATGCCGTAAAAACATAAAAAATAAAAGTGTAAGTATATCTTACATATTGGAACACAAACAGCAATAGATAGATAGATAGTAGTATGGATAATACACAGATAATATTTCTGGCATTCACTACCTGCCTACCCCCTGGTTGGTAACTCTGTAGTATCCTGTAGTATCACGGCATCTGACATCCGCTGATCGGTTCTTTTTTTCTGAAAAAGACGTGATATAACAAATTCTTGGCTATAGCTAGCTAGTCATCGAAATGAGCCGGTCACCCTGACTGCGTATGAACCTGCTGCTGCTGACACTTCTCCAAGTAATAATAATAATAATAATAATAATAATAATAATAATTTAATAATAATAATAATAATAATTTAATAATAACAATAATAATAATAATGATAATAATAATAATAATAATAATAATAATAATAAAAGGCATAGCAGAGAAATAAAACGCAACCAATAAATAAAGTGAATGAATAAAATGGATAATAATGAGTATAGAGCCCACCAGCAGAACGATCCTGACGCGCCCTCTCGTTCGCAAAACTCGTTGATGGTGGTAGGCTTGAACAGCTCAAGACAGATCCTGGTACCATTCGCCTGCGTCTTGCTGAAGTTAAGGTTGCTGATGGTGGTCATGTTCAGTGAGTCCCATCTGGGAGTGAGATAGGTCATGTTGCTGACAGGCGCACCAGCCAGGAGGACCCCAAAGGCCGACAGACGGTCGCGCTGGGCGGCCTGAGCGTAGACGGATACCTTGGATAAGTTCTGGGAAGCGGGTTCTGTGTAGCATGCGCCCTGCATGCATGGATGGCAGTCCATGAATAGTGAGTGGGCAGATACATATGTAGTTAGGGTGTCGTAGGCGCTCCGTCCTTGTGCAAGCACCGGCGGCGATGTTATAACTATTTCCATTAACAATGCAAGGACAAAAAAGGTCTATCGTATGTCACTATACATTTCGACCATTCACCATCCGAGTCGTTCCGGGACGGCGGCCGCATTGGTGAACCACAATAATTTTTGTTAGAGAGTAACAAATAACTACGATCC
>NW_003307608.1:364754-377711 GCF_000143455.1 Volvox carteri f. nagariensis
TAGAAGGCGGATTGCCCCACAACTCCAAAAAATCCCAACGCCATTTCACCCGCTTCGGGTGTACATTATGGACAGGTCATCATGCACAGTTGGGGCAGGATCGCTGCAGTCGCCACAACCCGCCTAATGTCTGTAAATTGTATCACGAATTTTAGAAAAAAGTACCGATGGGCGGATGCAGACCTCATGATATGCCATACAGGATGCCACACTCTAGCGGCTCCATGTTTGGACTCCAAACCACAATTCCTGCTGCCGCGCCGTGAACACTGACGAAGAGGGGTAAATCCAGGATGTATTCCAGCTAGATACGCGGTCATCACTTGTTGTTTATATCTCGTGTGAATACCTCTTCGTGTGCTCCTCTGGCGGCCTTGAAGCACTACCTGGCGCAGCAGGCACCTTCTCAAGTTGCATTTTCATTATTTTCGTTGCAGTTGTACGGGTACATGTAGGCCCCTGTCATACTATCAAACGTTTGAGCGTATGACTTCTTGCAGCATAAATTGGTTATAAGACTGGTAAACAATACCGGCAAATTCACGTAAGCATTACAAGGAAATCCACGTAAAGAAAGCTTGCTTAAAAGCATTATTGCTTGTGCCTTTTTAGATTGTTGATGACTAAAGCTCCTCACATGCATTGTACAGCGTCCGTTCGTTTCTTCACGGCATCGCTTTGTCTCCCATAACATTTGGACACATTGTGCGCGTATAAATGCATCCATACAGTTATTCCTTCTAATTATTTTAGCTATTTCACATTGTAAAGCGACTCCTAAACCGCGCTCCAATCTCTGGTCCCTACTGCCTGCAGCTCCCAATTACCTCAGCAGCAGCAAATACATGCGTCAGCACCAGCATCAGCCAGCGTAAGGCCCTTAGGGGTCGCGACCCCCTGCCCAAGGATATGACTTAACCGAAACACCAAGCATTATAAGATGACTGCTGCTGCGTGATTACCCTGCAGGTTGCCTTGCCTGGCAGGCACGCCAGCCGACATGTGTGCATCATTTAAAATCGATTGTAGGCTGTAGTAGCTGGCCCCGCTGAAAAGGCCTCACGAGATTATGATGCTGGTGGAGGCGCTTAGCGCGGATTTGTAGTTGTTCACGGTGCCGTACACTGTACCGGCTACTACATCGGCTCGTTCTGTGTGTTGAACAGTTTGGCTGTGAATCATGAAATGTTTTAGGGAGTATGGATGGTCGCAAGAGGCATTGGGGTCGTGGGGTCGTGATTAATAAAAATGTTACACGTCGACAAACAAAAAATTTTAGCATCCCATACACTCCACAGAAAAAGAAAAAATAGTCCATATATTCAATATACGTGAAGTAATGTAACATGCATTAGCGGGGTCATTTCACATCCATTCTGAAATTATTAATAGTTTCAGGTAAATATACTCACACGTATGTAAAGAAAAAATAAGAGGAATTAAAGGAAGAAGAAGAATGAATGAATTGAATAACGATTAAATTAACGAAATTTATGCACGTATGGGGTTTTATCCCATACAGAAACGATTACAGAAGAATCAGAAGAAGAAGAATTAATTAATTAGCAATCATTAAAGGAGATTGTTGGAATATGTATTCGCCTAATTAGGGGTTCATATACAGCACCAGACATACACATACATACCATTCCATTCATCGAATCTAGTATATATCGGAGCAGCCACATCAGTGATGAATGAAAGGTATAAAATTAAAGCGAATGAAAGGTATAAAATTCACAGGCGCCCGCAAAAACCTGACCATACACAATACCCTGATTAGAAATAATGAATAATATCTAAGCAACACATGTTATATAAATGATAATAATGAATGAATAATAAGAGGATAGTACGAATTAATATTTTTTGCGTTCCATCAATGACCACTCCTCCCTGCATATGCAGAAAATAAAGGCCACGTCATGACATCATTATTATTACTTAGGGTTTTAACGTCAGGCAGCCTCCACATCATCCATCATGACAATAATATCATCACGGGGACAGGAAAGACTGAAATCTTGGGCAGCACAGGCGCTTAGAGATCACCACAGTTGAGTTAGGCGGTACACAGTTGTTGTCATTAAACAGGGCAACCCTGCATGCCGTAAAAACATAAAAAATAAAAGTGTAAGTATATCTTACATATTGGAACACAAACAGCAATAGATAGATAGATAGTAGTATCCCCTGGATAATACACAGATAATATTTCTGGCATTCACTACCTGCCTACCCCCTGGTTGGTAACTCTGTAGTATCCTGTAGTATCACGGCATCTGACATCCGCTGATCGGTTCTTTTTTTCTGAAAAAGACGTGATATAACAAATTCTTGGCTATAGCTAGCTAGTCATCGAAATGAGCCGGTCACCCTGACTGCGTATGAACCTGCTGCTGCTGACACTTCTCCAAGTAATAATAATAATAATAATAATACTTTAATAATAATAATAATACTTTAATAATAACAATAATAATAATGATAATAATAATAATAATAATAATAAAAGGCATAGCAGAGAAATAAAACGCAACCAATAAATAAAGTGAATGAATAAAATGGATAATAATGAGTATAGAGCCCACCAGCAGAACGATCCTGACGCGCCCTCTCGTTCGCAAAACTCGTTGATGGTGGTAGGCTTGAACAGCTCAAGACAGATCCTGGTACCATTCGCCTGCGTCTTGCTGAAGTTAAGGTTGCTGATGGTGGTCATGTTCAGTGAGTCCCATCTGGGAGTGAGATAGGTCATGTTGCTGACAGGCGCACCAGCCAGGAGGACCCCAAAGGCCGACAGACGGTCGCGCTGGGCGGCCTGAGCGTAGACGGATACCTTGGATAAGTTCTGGGAAGCGGGTTCTGTGTAGCATGCGCCCTGCATGCATGGATGGCAGTCCATGAATAGTGAGTGGGCAGATACATATGTAGTTAGGGTGTCGTAGGCGCTCCGTCCTTGTGCAAGCACCGGCGGCGATGTTATAACTATTTCCATTAACAATGCAAGGACAAAAAAGGTCTATCGTATGTCACTATACATTTCGACCATTCACCATCCGAGTCGTTCCGGGACGGCGGCCGCATTGGTGAACCACAATAATTTTTGTTAGAGAGTAACAAATAAACTTACGGATCCAGAGTTCACGATGCCGATCTCAAAGCAGTACAAGTTGACCACGCCGGGATTGCGAGATGTCAGCTGAGTGGCTGCCGACTTGATGGCGAAGGGTGTAAGCTCTCGCTCGCACCTGCACGTGCATGCATGCATGCGGCAGCCGTGTGCGAGTAAGGTTACTATTCATGCACGGCGGAGCGAGGCAGCGGTGGCGGCGGGCAGTGGCATAGCAGAAAGATACAACGCTGAACGAGCGAACGGCACATACATACAACAAGCTTAAGCACACACCACCGGCAGCCATGACCGCGATGACGCACTGAACCGGCAGCAGGCTCCAACACGGCCACGCTCGTTTGCCGCCTGGCGCCGCTACTTATTTATTTAACCTATATTTACCTAGCTATCTTCTGTTCGCTGACGCGACCAAAACAAGGATAACAATTCAGTGAAAACGCAATAACACTTACCTCGCTCAGCTGAGTAGATCGATCTTGCTCACGTACGTACCTGGCGAGTTCGGGACTTATCACGTACGGAATATTTTTTCTTGTAGGTAACTGCAGCTACTGCTGATGATAAAGCAGGTACGGGCTAGTTCTTAGTTTTTTAATGTATCGTGGATGGGAAGTACGTAGTTCTATATACTAAATAAAATATTACATGTGCAGGGAAGAAAAGGGGGAAGAGAGAGACAAGGTGGGGGGGAAAAGAGGAAAAGCGCTAGCGCTACATGTATATGAGCCTCTCATCACAACGGCGACGGGAAGTATTTTTATTATTGACTCCTCAAAATATGTAGTGTGACATTATTACAGAAATATAGTTGTAGAGTTATATGCATGTATTTACCCGCCGCACGCCGCATGTGAACATCAACGGATCACAATCGGCTCGTCCGCTCCGTCCACGTCTAGGTATGTTGCTATTCTAAAGACGGGCGGCGTATTTACTACTAATTTTTATGAGTAGGAAACACTACTGCAATTCGTGGTTTAAGGTCCTGGTTTCGATTCCTGGGTAGACCCCCGACATTGTCGAGAGCGTAAGATTATGGCTAGCTGCTGAGATGTGGAGTTGAGATCACAAGCCCTCTATCTCTTCGGATGTTCGGGTGAGAGGATGAGGAGGGATTCTAGAAGGCAGGACCAACCGCCTTGCAGTTCGTAAGGCTTAGTACAGTGTGGTAATGGTGAATGGTGGTGTTCTATGCTGTGTTCAATCCTAGATATGACAAATCAAATGTGTACAAATGGCCCAGATTCCGTAACAACAACAGCAATGTTTCTGTTTAGTAATAAAGAAAAAACTGGACTCACGTGCGTATATGCATATGCTCGCTTGCAGGTTAAAACGTAGTAGTAAGTCAATGATAATAATTTACTTTTTCTCAAGGTAAATAATGTGCGCAAGTAATAAGTGAAGATAAGTTTAGGGCATTATGCGTCGTCTCGCTGGTGACCGAGCGCAATGACCGCCAGCAGCAGCAGCAGCTGGCAGCAGGAGCGTTCGTCGGGAGCGAAAACGCTATCAAGGGATGGATTAAGGATAATCCTATTCTATTTATGCACACATATATATGTCTCATTATTACGATGCATACATATACATATGTACCGCATACAAAAAAAATCTGCATACCTGCAGCTGGGAAATTTGACATCGACAATTTGGCCCGTGCAGAGCCCAACAGCCATGAAGACCCTGCGCAGACAGACACACAGACAGGCAGACAAACAGCAGGGGCTGTCTGAATCTGTCGCGCATAGAAATGTATAGTATTGATCCAACCATACTACTTACAAGCACACCGCCAAAAGTGAGGCGGTTGCAGAATTGACGACCACTACTGCCATTCTGTAGAAGTGGTATCTCCTTGTTCGTGTCGAACGGGATGCCGAGCGCGGGCCTGCGTGAGGGGAGCGCCGCTACAAACGTAGCTGGCTGAGGTACGTAGCTGCTGGGATGACTGAACAAGGCAGCGGTGTGTTGTTTTTTGTGGACTGATAGTTATTGGGAAATCAAATTATAATTAAAATGAATGTGAATATTACTGTATTGTATGAATTGTATTGTTTGTTTGGCAAACAAAAGATCGACCGCTTATATTCTCATTTCCTCGACGAATGACTAAAGCCTTAGTAATACTAATTCCCGCGCGCGTCGGCAAAAAGTCTGATCGTCTAGAGAGAGGGTCATCGTATGAAAGGTAGTCCTTAAAATAGATGGCCTACAGACGCTCAAAAATGTTTGATCAGACGCGTACAGCGTCCGTTCGTTTTCCGTCGGAGTGTCGCTTTGCACTAGGTGGTGCGTCCACGCGCGTCGGTAATTGCCGCAGCTGGTGGTAGGTACAATCTGGGAACCGGCCTCCTTTCGATTTCCTCGGGAATCCCTCATTTGGCGTTCATTTCTTTTCTTGTGCTCATTTCGTGCTCAGTTCGGAATGAAGGGCTGAGGGGTCTTCAGAACATGTCGAAGGAGTTCGGCGAAAGCGGTAGGTATGTAAGAGGTAGGTAGGTAGGTAGTACCGGTAAATTAGTGTTGCCTCAGTGACAGGGAATGCGGCATCCTCCCATGTAAATTCACTCTTATTGTTGAAATGACCGCTCACCTGCGCTCACCGTCTTCTATGCGCGGTAAATAATGGTCCTCCACTACCCACGTAAGATGGGATGCCACCCATCCAGGATTCGGGACTGCTAGTGCGCGACCTCCTGCTGGTCTACAGTCGCTTGCACCATAACAGACACCCTACCGGTGGGGGTTTTAGGGTTTTAGGATTTTAGGGTTTTAACAGGATGGGTACCCATCCATAGCGCTAATTGCTTCCACCAGGATCGCTACATCCCACACACATAGTGTTGCATTGCCGCCGCTGCCAAACTTCCTCCTGGGATATTGCTTTGGTGTCCCAGTCTTATATAGCAATTTGGTTTTAATGACCGCTTGCGCGGCGGGGCAGGTCCAAAACTGATGTATTGATGTGTGGAAGTAATGATGCATAGATCTAGGAGACTGCGCTCTTGACGGTAAGGTGTGACGAAGCGCCACCGCGTGCATGCAATTATTGGTGTGTATATATGGTATATAGCTGTCTGCATATGAAAACGTTCCCGAACATTGGAATACCACCACCACCACCACCACCAACTGACAGTCACCCCGCCAGGTTTCCTTTCCCGAGGACTTGTTCCCAGCGAACCGTTGAACCAAACGCGATGGAGCGCATGTTGTAAGGCATCAAATGCCCAAGATGGAGTTTGCTGTCGGGAAGGGATGTAAATTGCTTCTTCCGCGCAAAAAGCACATGAGCTTAATTAATTGCGGTCGCCGTCCGGGCGATACGAGCCAACCGTCGTGGCTACTTTAACGGCCAAATCTCGCCTTACACGCGCCCTGCTATCATTAATATAAACTTTCAACCTAACGTATTGAGCACCAACCTTTGTACAGCAATGTCCTCTAAGGATGGTAGGTAGGCTATCTTGATCTTCCGGCGTAACAGGCCAGATAGACATAGCAGCAGCATGCTGCCACGGCTTGCTGGTGCGTCGGCTAATAATGCTTCGATCGCCTCTAAGCAGCATTTTATTTTCTGAACCCCAAGAAAACGCGTTTGGTGTGTGGCGTGGTGAGGGCTAATAAGATACATGCACACGCCATCTCCCGCGCCTCTCCGCGCCACCTCCTTGTCCCCTCTGCCGTACATCTCATCGACGCCTATTCGTTATTTTGAAGGACCGAATCATTTTTTGTTTAGCATGCTTTTTTGATGTCTCCTCCAGGGTTTGAAGTGCATGACACCCCAACAACTCCGGGTGTTTGCGCGGTGCTCCAATCCTTGGCGCACGTGCTCCCGTGCCCCGCTGCATCCATCTGAAAAGCTAGAAGGCGGATTGCCCCACAACTCCAAAAAATCCCAACGCCATTTCACCCGCTTCGGGTGTACATTATGGACAGGTCATCATGCACAGTTGGGGCAGGATCGCTGCAGTCGCCACAACCCGCCTAATGTCTGTAAATTGTATCACGAATTTTAGAAAAAAGTACCGATGGGCGGATGCAGACCTCATGATATGCCATACAGGATGCCACACTCTAGCGGCTCCATGTTTGGACTCCAAACCACAATTCCTGCTGCCGCGCCGTGAACACTGACGAAGAGGGGTAAATCCAGGATGTATTCCAGCTAGATACGCGGTCATCACTTGTTGTTTATATCTCGTGTGAATACCTCTTCGTGTGCTCCTCTGGCGGCCTTGAAGCACTACCTGGCGCAGCAGGCACCTTCTCAAGTTGCATTTTCATTATTTTCGTTGCAGTTGTACGGGTACATGTAGGCCCCTGTCATACTATCAAACGTTTGAGCGTATGACTTCTTGCAGCATAAATTGGTTATAAGACTGGTAAACAATACCGGCAAATTCACGTAAGCATTACAAGGAAATCCACGTAAAGAAAGCTTGCTTAAAAGCATTATTGCTTGTGCCTTTTTAGATTGTTGATGACTAAAGCTCCTCACATGCATTGTACAGCGTCCGTTCGTTTCTTCACGGCATCGCTTTGTCTCCCATAACATTTGGACACATTGTGCGCGTATAAATGCATCCATACAGTTATTCCTTCTAATTATTTTAGCTCTTTCACATTGTAGAGCGACTCCTAAACCGCGCTCCAATCTCTGGTCCCTACTGCCTGCAGCTCCCAATTACCTCAGCAGCAGCAAATACATGCGTCAGCACCAGCATCGGCCAGCGTAAGGCCCTTAGGGGTCGCGACCCCCTGCCCAAGGATATGACTTAACCGAAACACCAAGCATTTTAAGATAGCGGTTTCGCGATTTCGTTACTTTCAATTACATGTCAACAAATGTCCTCCAATCCCAACCCGTTATAATCGACGCCAGGCTACGGCCGGCCGGCTGAAGTAACGAAATCGCAAATAACGCGTTATGGTATCCCGTCTTGCTCAACTGCTTCCCTGAGATGAATCGAGCGGTCCCAGCGGCTTTGGGGGTCGGAATATGCGGGAGGAAATCAGTCCAGCACACTATGGGGCGATTGCGCGATCGGACTTGAGCAAATGAGACGGTGTAAACGAATGCCTGCCTGCCTTTCCCAAAATTGACTGGAATATATTGCTGCCATATCCGGTATTCTATTGGTAGGTTTAGCGAGATTAGTCGTGTGAAGTTCGTTAGAGGTCGGGAAGTGGTTTGGGGCTGAGGCTTAGCAGCAGGTGCAGACGGGCCTGCAACATAACACCCCGACCGCTTACCGTTACCCAGCCGACGGCTATGCTGGTTTGAAAGCATAAGATTACATACTTTGATGCACTTCCAAACGCACAAGGGAATGGAGGATTCAGATTAGCACTGCCGTACGGTATTGTCAGGTTGGGCCCTGCACATGGCTAACCGCCTACGACAGCCCTGTTCTAGGCTAGACTATTTTCATACCTTGGCAATCTTCAATGCTTCTATGCATGTTTCTCTTAAGAATGCAAAATTTTTGAAGCGATGGTGGACGCGTTCGAGAGCTAGGGCCAAGATCGACATTTAGGTTCCGACTTGTTACTTACGCATTGGTTTACATTATTCCTGGTTTACGACGTTATATCTTAGAATGCGTTACATAGGTCGCCTTGTGGTGGGGTTGCTCGCCGTTGCAGCCTGCCATCTCGCGGGCGCTACCTTGAATGTCCAAGAGGCAGGAGTAGTCGTCACCTACCCCGAATTCAAACGTATTGATATGGCTATGGCAGACTTCGGCAGTCCGAAGTATGGGGGTTTTCTCAGGTGGGCCTGGGCAGATATCCACATTCGGTTTCCTGTAATTTAATCTTACATTTAATTGGCGCTCTGTTGACATCTTGTTGGTGTGTAGGGGCGAACTGGTCTACATCTCGTCACAGGAGAGGTATTCCAACAACCAAATGTATTATTGCTTTCCTACGGATTGCGAATACGGCTGTAACCTGAACGTAAGAGTGCTTTGGGGCGTGACAGGTTCTCACCTTCATAGTTGGCGCGTGCAGATGCCAACAAGGCGCTCACATTTCGGCATTCATGCCCGGCACCGCTGCTGAACTCCCCTATAGCTTCCCTGCAGAGAATTACCGAACGTCGTCCACTGTGCGGCGCTACGCCCCCTCCTCCCCTTCAGTTTATCGACCCTACACCCTTCCACGGCCTCTGATCCAGATTCAAAAACCCAGATTGGATTTTAAATCTAGATCCATACCCTCTCCTTCAACCTCTCTCTCTCCACTGTTGCTTTCCCCGTTTCTGCGGATTCCTGCAGGTACTCCTCATCCTCCCCCCCCCGCCATGCATCCTCCCTCCGCCATTTTCCCCCCAACTCCCCTCGACGACCTCCCCAGACGTGTTCTGTCAATTGAATACGTTCGTTGGGTTATTGCGGTTTCAATTCCCCACCTACCAATTTTATCCATCCCCAGTTCTTCGGGGTGACGCGGCTGTTTCCCCCTCTTTGGATTTGTCCTGTGCCGGTTTTGTTATTAATTCTGCTGCTGCTGCTACTGCTACTGCGACTACTACTGCTGCTGCTACTGCAGACATCCAAACCTTCGTTTGTCCTGCCTAAGGGGACTCCTTGGATTATGATGATGGATCGCGGCCCAAGTAAGGATTGCCGTAAACCCCAAGTCAATTGCCGTAGTTATAGCGCCAATTGCCGTACATATAGCGGCATGCATGTGTCAATCCGCGAGGGGGAGATTGTGGGAAAGTGTACGGCAATCATTCATTCTGGGACGACGAGCGGGGTCCTCCATTTCGAGCTGCCCTTAATATGGTGCATGGGTGTATGCGGGAAGGGGTTGGTGGATAAGACGGCCCGTCGGGTTTTTGGCTAACCGCTAACCGCTAACCCAACATAACACAACGGTTTTCCTTACACAGCGCTTTTGGGGCCTGGCTGGTGAGGTGGTGGTGGGACAGCTTATCACAGTACCCCGGGACAGTCACATCGACAACAGCATTCCGTTGGAGATGGATTTTTCTCAGTTCCTCTTAAGTTCCATTAAGAGGATGAACTATAGGGGATGAACTGAAGGGTCGGACCCCCCATTGAGCCTCCATAATCACCATTTTCGTTTTAATCTTTTTATATATGCTATAAGAATTTTTAGCCAGCCTTCGTACACTGTACGGCATTTTTTCCCACAACCCCATTTCCCCTCCCTCCATTGTACGAGTCTCAGAGGATGATCCGTGCTACTTCCTGGACAAGGTGTATAACGCCCAACTGGCGGGAGCGGTCGGGGTGAGTGCAGGTGTCGTAGTTGTACGGCGTGGTTCGTGGGTTTCGGGGCGGAGGGGTGCCGCTGTGTCGCTGTTGTTATTACAGCGGGGTGCCGCTGTCCTGGGGGGTGAGGGGGGACGACGAACCACAGACGAGTGATGCAGCAGCAGCAGATGATGATGATGATGATGATACCCCAAGAAATAGGCGGATATTACTCCGCAGGATTTTAGAACTTGCTTACAGATATACATATTGCATCAGGAAATTGTAAGAATATATACACGGATTATAAGTAAGAAGTTACCAAGGGGATTTGGGAGTTTTAGGGGTTATGTGAGAGGGAGGGAGGTTGGGTTTGGACGGGATGGGGGCTGAATGATGGGGGGAGAGTAGTCATGCGGGTGGGGGGTGGGGCCGTTGAGGTTTTTTTGGGATGTGGAGTGGCAGTTTGACGGGTTCTTCATTCATGTTCTTCATCTTGCATGTGTTCGAATCCCCTTGCGCGCAAGGTGTTGGTGGCTGATAACGAGGATGAGGAACTCACCACGGCAGGAGCTCCTGATACAGACGACACTGTAGAGTGAGTCGCCGGCAGGAAGTTGATGAAAGTGATGAAAAGTACTGTCATGGTAGAAGAAAATTATCATTATTTATATTTATTTATTTATTTTGCTTTACCTTCGGACATAAAATTGCTTATGATGATAATAGATTTTAATGCCATTTGATGCGTAAAAGAAAAATGTTGGATGTTGGAATAACTAAAAGCTCTTTTAATGTATGGTATGAAAAATGTCGCCTCATGAGGAGCAACGGGAACGGGAATACAAGTATAGAATGCCATTTAGGATTTCCCCATGAACTGGCTTTAAGATTTCAAATAAAATTATTATTATTTTTTGTGGAGAACTCGAAAGTCTGTTACTTTTTTACCTTTGGAACCATTCCTAAAAAAAGACAAGAACATTTAGGAATGGATTCGAACTGGGATTTTAAGGCTTTGGCCAATGACGCAAACATGCAGACGAACGGTTTGCGGGGGAAGGACACTCAGCCCTTTTCCCTTATACAACCGCCACTGCCCCATTCACCGTCACCTTCGCCCCGGGGGGCGGCTCTGCTCGTTAACGCATACTGGCTTCATCCACTGGCCCTCCTCTTTTGACTTCAAACGGCGACAGTCCTCCATTCCTTATATACTTGCACTTATTTCCTTGCGTATGATGTCCCCCCCTCCCCCCTTCCTTCCATTTCATACATATACCCATCCACCCATCCCTCCACCCATGCCTCCGTTTATCTCCCCACACACCCCCACACACCCCACACACTCAACAAAGTGAGCTCCGCAATGTGGACATATCCGCGGGGGTCATTAAGAAGGCGGATGCGGACTACTTGAGGGACTTGTTGAAAGGCGGGCGCAAGGTCGGGCTGATGCTCAACTACACGGCCTCCGTGCCGCAGTCAGCCAAGGTGGGGGTGGGGTGGGGGGTGGGGGTGCGGGGGGGGGGTAAATGTGTATGTGGTGTGTGTTGCGGGGCTGGGGTAGAAGGTAACGGGGCAGGGGGGCCAGGGGCCCTGGTTTTGACTCTGTCAACACCCCTGGATGATGTATGTATGTATGTTGGAGCCGACTATAGCATTGCACCATTTGGTATTTTGATGTTTACGATCCAGATAATGTACATCGGGATGCAACCTGCTTTACATTTGTAGAAAAAAGCTAGGATGCGGAAGTTACTGAGAATTCTTGTGTTGTCGATACAATTTCAGACCGAGGTATCCACTCGGTAGGGGAAAAGAGGACTTTTCCCCTGGTGGGTCTCCTTCCGCCCTGTGTCAACACTCACCTCGTCATTTTTTGATTCACCGGCGGTTCCTATTGTTTCTGTTCCCCCTTCCCTCCTTCATCCCCTTCGAAGCGGGGGGCCCTGCACCGCGTTGCCCTCTGCCTCCGCATTACTCTGTCTGAGTCGTGATGTCTTGTAAAATAGTACAACAGTTAATAGTTAATAATAATAGTTAATAATAATAATAGTTTTATAATTGTCAGTCTTTTTAAATAACAACAGCATTACTTGTTGGCGCATATTATATTTTGAACTTGACACCCCTCACCCAATCACCCTACCGCCTCTCCTCCTTCCCCTCCTTCCCCTCCACCTCCTTCCCGCCCTCCTCCTTCCCCTCCACCTCCACCTCCTCCCTCCCCCCCAGGTGAACTGGGAGTACTGGGCCGGCACTACGGACGTGTGCGGCTTCATGTGCCAGGAGCGTGTCAATTTCACCCAGGTAGGGTTTCAAGGGGGGAGAGGGGAAGGGTGGGAGGGGAGAGAAAAGGAGGGGGCAGGAGGGGGAGGTGGGCGGGGAGCCCGGACGAGATGGGTCGCGGAGGGTTCCGTAAGGGCCTTCACCTTTTTTTTAAAAATGATCTCTCGTTCTCCAGGTGGGGGGGGGTTTGCAGGCCGCCACGGAAATGTGTTTTCGACCTCTCCAGACCCCTAACTGGTTCGACTTGTTATTACTGAACATTGGGGTGCAGCACATTTTCTTATCACATCTCGA
>NW_003307608.1:377761-379752 GCF_000143455.1 Volvox carteri f. nagariensis
TGTGTGTGGGGGGGGGGGTTGGGGGGTTCGGGGGGGTTGGGGGTTGGGGTGGGGGGGAGCATGTGCATACCGGGGTTCCTTCAGAGGGCAGAGATTCGGAAATCCGAAGCTCCTTAGAAGCCCCTGGTAGCCCCCCTCCATGAGCTCTGCCGTACTGACGACACAGACGCAACCCGCCGACCTCACACTCCGCTTAATACCCACCCACACCACGTTCTGTGTGGGTTTCGTCTTATACACACACACACCCTCAACCCCCCTCCCCCCTTCACACCTTCCCCTCGGGGTCCCCCTTCGGCCCGCGACAGTCTGTTAAAGCCACGGCTGCCAGGTTTGAGGTGTGTATGTGTGTGGGTGTGTGCTGTATATGTATGTGTGTATGCGTGTGTGGGTGTGTGCGTGTGCGTGTGAAACGTTGTGTCATTCAAGCAAGGAAATGTGTATGTCTCGACTTGTGTGTATGTGGAAATCACTCTTATTTGACTTGTGTGTGCCGTACATGTTTGTTCATGTTGTACATGTTTGTTCATGCCGTACATGTGCACTCATGCATCCGTGGATGTGACTCACAACAGTCATGGGAACAGGAAGGGGAATAGTTACGTACGGTCTTGTACGGACGAGGGAACCTTAGTGAACAACGCCCCTCTCGGTACGGCAGTACGGCTCCGTGTTGTATTAGGTTGGGTTTTTATCCCTTTCATCTCACCTCAATATGCATAGTGTACTACACACTCGTCGCCCCCTTGTTCTTTTCTCATCAGACCCCCTCCCACCACGGCTGTCATTGTATTGTACATATTTTGCGCACTGATACGCACTGTGTTTTTTTCTTGTCTGTTTCAGAAATCCCCCTCGCTGGGCCCCCGTCTTCAATTCCATTTCCCCCAACCCCCAACTGCCAACCCCTAACTCCCAACCCCCGGGGGATATCTTCAGGCCTCCGGCCAGACAAGTTTCACCCCTCGTTTCTTTCTGGATGCTTGCCGGGAGGGTACGACAAACACTAAAGAGTGCCAGGTATGTGTGTGTGCGTCAGTCTGTCTGTGTGGAGTGAAGAGGCAGTCGGGTTACTGGACCCCTCTTTCCCCCCCACCACCTGTGGTTCGTCTTCCCCCCCACCCCCACCCCAACTCGAAACGGCGTCCTCCCCCCTTCATGGGCAGGGTTGGTTTGGACGATTGAAACTACCCCGGGGGGGAAGGGAGGGGCGGATGGGGAGCTTGTACGACGTGAGGCGGTGTTTGTGTGTATGTATGTGACGTGGGCGCTAAAGTTTATTACCAAACTCTCCCCCCCAAACCTTGACGTCAGTCAACAGGTGTTTTCCTTCTTGAAGTTACTGCGCATATTTTTCCCCCCACCCGACCCCCCCCGCCTTCTCCCTCTTCCCCCGTATACCCTTCGTGCAATCCCCTCCGTCCAGGACAACTGCTTTTCTAGCGGTCGGTACTGCGCTCGTCCTTCGCTCAGCTATACGGGAAAGGACGTACTGCGGGTACGTTGTGTCGTACGATGGGAAAATCGGGGTTACGGGGTGAGGAATCATTAATGCGGGTATGCTGTATGTATGTATATATTTATGTACGTACGTCCTATCTGCTTCCATGTGGCTGACCTTCTGTACTGCCCGCCTTCCGTACTGCCTTCCGTACAGCCCGCCACGCAACATTCATTTATCTTTTTCAGGCAGAGATGACGACGAGTGTGTGTGACAGAAGTCGGCAGTTGTGTCGGTGCACGCCGTATAATCACCAACTAACACCGTCCCAACAGAACTCCAACAACCTACCGGCCCATAACCCTCCTCATGCTTTCCTCCTCCTCGCCTTCTTCTCCTTTCCCACTTCTCAAACTCCCCTTTTTTCCTTTCTCTCCTCTCCCCCCAACTCTCTCTCTCCCCCCCCGCTCTCTCCCCCCCCGCTCTCTCCCTCCCGCTCTCTCTCTCCCCCCCCGCTCTCTCCCTCCCGCTCTCCTCACCCCTCGTTATA
>NW_003307608.1:379855-382306 GCF_000143455.1 Volvox carteri f. nagariensis
GGGGGCTACCTGTGGTGGGAGTTCATGTCGCGGCTGTTCAGCAACTGCAGCATGGCCCAGGGGCAGTTCACGGCCGAGTGCGCGGGCAAGGTGGGTTGGGGTGGAAGTCCACGGTAGTGTGGGGTGTGGTTTGTGGAGGTGAGGTGAGGTGAGGTGAGGTGGGTGTAAAATGATGATAGGAAGGAGCCCTGGAGTCCATCTGTCTGTATATCCGGCTGTTATGTAGACGTGTGTGCATCACTGTACACGCTGGAGGCACACACACACACACACACACACACACGCACACACACACACACAGACATGCATGCAAACTCAGCCAGCATCCTTTCTCTACCGCCTCACCACATTCCAATCGCCGCGGCCTAGGATTACTTCCCTTCACTCCACTTCACGTCACTGAGTGTGGGTGCTGCTAACCATGGGTGTGTCCAGGTAGAGGGGGGCAACATTATCCCCCTCACCCTCGCCCTCACCCTTGTCAGCATCAGCATTGTCAACGTTGTTATCGTCACCATTACGATCGCCATCATCATCATCACCAGCAGCAGCAGCATCGTCCGGTCAGGGACCGGGTTCCCCCTCCCTGCAGCTGATGGCTGTAGCTGTGGCACTAGTTTCCTCTCTTCTGCCGGTCAGGGGCTCGGGTCGAGGTTTCTGCGCATAAAGACGCGCGCGCGCGTGCACACATACACGCACACACTCAAACATATACATGCAGGGATTGGCGGGGGGCGGAGGGGGTTCAGGCCACTGTGTATCACACAACGTGTAAGGGATAATATCGGATAGTAGTATTGGATCTGAACGGGATTTAGGATTTTATTTTGGGGTTTGGACATTGTTTGGCCACAAAGCAATGAGCGCCTGACCCAACTGCCCGGTCCAACCGCTCAACCGCTGTTCGTACAGGTGTACGACGCCGTGGAAGCCGCTTACCAAGCCGCCAGTAAAACGAAATGGGAGGCTTGTTCAACGAACTTTACCGAGACCGACGGAATAATTCCAATACTTGAAGTACGTGCTTAGGGGCTTGTGCTCTCTTAAAGGTGGCGAGTCTGTGCTTTCTTTTCTTTCGGTTTTGTGTCTTTGGGGGATTCCCGATATTTCCGTTCCTGCGTGAGTGAGTAGTTGGGGGTTGTTTGCGGTGGTTGAAATCATAACTTCATGTGTGTGTATGTATGTAGGTATATATATAGGTATGTATGTCGTAATCAACTGAGCATTTGGTGTGTACGACTAATGCATTCATGTCTCTTCGAAGATGATGTTGACCGATAAGGGGTGTGGGTGTTCCGGTATCAGCGACCCCACCCGCGGGCTGTGAGAACAACAGCTTCTTTAACACCACCAATGTACTACCGTGTAGATGTGGCTATCGTTCGTACACTGATATTGTCGTACTGAATATGCCGCAGGAGGAGCTGATGGCGCAGTTTGGCAATAACACCACGCCGCCGATAAAGCCGGTCGTCATTGAGCCCACGGTGTGTGTGTTTGTGTGTGTATTTGTGTGTGTGTGGAGGGGGGGGAAAGGGGGTTGAGGCGGAAGGGTTTTCTTCTGGGGGGGTTGTCCGGTTACTGCCTTTCCTTTCCACAGAGCCTTCCCTCCCTCCCTCCTGACAGATTCACTGACAGACAGACAGACTTACCTTCCAGTTGACCTTTCCCTAAGCTTGCCAGCTGACGAAGCTGATGGCATTGCGGCGCATATTGCGGCGCTAAGGGGGCTCGTGTGGTCCCCCCCTAAGGGGGCTCGTGTGTGGGGGGGGTTGCACTTGTTACACACCTCTATCTGGGCAACGGGTAACGCAACCGAGGTTTCCTACACAGTGGAAAAAATGGCGTTTTCTTGTGTAACAGACATACACGCATACACACATACACGCATACACACACAACACTCCGCTTGACTTGGGGTTGGCAAATGTTCATCATCATCATCATCATCGTCATCTCGCATCCTGCGTTATCATAAAGGATCGGAGCCCTTGTAACCCCCCACCCTACTTCAACTTCCAACTACCAACTATCAACCACCACCAGATCCGTATTAACGGCGCTCAGTACCGCGGCTCCCTGAAGGCGGGTGCCGTACTGCGCGCGTTGTGCGCCGCCTTCCCAACCGGCCACGAACCTGATATCTGCAACGAGAACTGGGTCAGTGACGACGAGTGTGCTGGACCGTACGGCGAGGGGTTTATCAAATGCCGTGTCAGGTAGGAGCTGCATACATACATACATACCCCTTTTATCCTTGGCATCAGCTTCACTCATTCGTGGTTCTTCTTCCCCCCCGTACCTCCCCCCCCCATCCTTTCCCCTCTCACGCCGTCTTCCAGTGAATCCAACTCCTCGTGTATCAACACTTTCCAGGGCTATCAGTGTCTCTGTGGATCGGGATTTGCCCTGGTGAGGGGGAGGGGGGGAGGGGGGGGAGGGGGGGGAGGG
>NW_003307608.1:382524-386267 GCF_000143455.1 Volvox carteri f. nagariensis
GCTGTGGTGCAACTGTATGGTTGTCTGTATGTGCATGTCTTCTGGTGATTAATGGAGAGAGTGTATACGTACTCGGTACCTAGTTAGACAAACAGACAAGCGAACAGACAGGTACACGAACACATACACACACGCATTTCCCCAACCCTTGCTCGATTCCCTCTGTGTTCTTTTCCTTCGTATCTCGGCGTATGTCTGTCTGCTTGTATACATGTATGTATCTATGTATGTAGGCTGTGAACCCCGGTGCAGCTGACGAGATGTGTGACGACATCAACGAATGCGCCATATCGTATGCGCCGTACAGACAAGCTGGCTGCAACTGTGATCGCTGTGCCTGCATTAACAGCATCGGCTCATACCGGTGAGTATTGGAGGGGATCGGTGGAGGGATGGATGGATGGATGGATGGATGGGGGCAGGGATCCTAGGCTGTCTATCTGTTTGTTATTTTACGTTCTTGTCAGTGTCTACAGTGCGTTGTTGAGCCCCCCGAGAGGGTATTATCTCTTGTTGTGTGCTGAAGAAGGGACGTGGAGTGCGGGGGTGCAGGGGGCGTATGGCCACCTCTGTATGTATGTATGACTTAGAAGATTACACTGTGGGCCGCGAGAGCCGGGGGCCGAAGCCGAAACACAGCGCAAGGGTCGGGAGCACACACAGCACAAGTCGGCTAGTCTTGTGTGTTCCCGACCCCGACTCAGACTGCCAACACTATGTATGTATGTTTGTTTGTTTGCGTGTGTTGCCCATATGATGACCTTGACCGTTTGGATTGTTGGCAGTACACGGCAAATCCATCAGGCGGCATGAGAGCAAAAGCTGCTCTGCATGTGCGGGGAGAGGGGAGAGGGGAGAGGGGAGATCATGAGATGTGCATGAGGGAAGACGGGTAGCAAGGGTTCCATGTCCAGGGTCTCCATGGACGTTTTTCTCTGTTCGCCGGTTTTCATCATATTTATTTTTGTAACTTGTATAAATGTTTTTATATCTCATATGTATGTTAAATGTGTTCAAACCAAACAATTAAATTAAAAATCCCGTTTTCTGAAGAGCCCCATCTCACTCTTGGCGCCCCCTCTGGTCCGCGCACCCGCCGGGCCACACTACCCGCCTCTAGGTGTACTGGCGAGCGGGAAAACATGTGTACGGAAACGCACAAGTACGGCGGTTGCTGGTCCCAAACATTTGACTTACCGGGAGGCACGAAGAAGACTCTGACCAGGTGTGTTTCAGGATGTCATCCGTACGATATCTCCATCAATAGCTCCTTAATGTACGAGGTGGCTTGCACGCGCGTAGGTGTCGCACGCACGCACAGGCATTTTATTGTGTTGACAACCTTGAGGTAATTGAATTTGCCAAGTGTTGTATTTCCCTCTTTTTAATATGTCTATGTGTTATATATATTTTGTAAAGAGGGCTACTTGCTCAGCGGGAGGGAGTCATGATCCATCCCGATGATCTTCCCATTTCCCTAGATGGGGCCAATGCAATGCCGTACTTCCATCCGATTTTGAAAGAATAGAATAAGCGGGGCACATTGGACTCGCTCCCCAAGGGAACAATTATGTATAATAATAATAATATAAAAAATCCCTGCTTTTACTTCCCGTCCTTTCCAGGTGTCAGGATATGATTCAGGAATATAGGGAGAAGTCGTACATGGGCCTGCTGCTGGATAATGATACGTGGTACAGGTGAGTGTGCGTGTGTGCGTGTGTTTTTTGTGATCTTCGGAGCGGAGGGGAGATGCGGGGGAATATGGTGCCGAACATAGTGGTACATGAATAACTTTGCCGAAGCGAGCTCTGTCACCTCGCGACGTGATGAAGAAATTGTAGACAACGACCTTTTAAATAATTTTAAATAGAAAAGTTTATTTGAGTAGAAGAGAGTGGTGTCAAGAGTCCGTAGAAATAAAAAGTAGTAGTGTCAAAGGGCGACTAGGTGGTGGATGGCTAGTAGAACCTTTTAGTTGACTACTGAAAACTACAACTTAAGATGTTTTTGCCATACCTTCAGGTCGTACAATACGCTGAAGCGTTGTACGGCTTCGCCCTGTTTCGTTAATTTTAAACTTTGGGGGCTTGTTGGCTTCTAAGTTACTTCGGACTTTTACAGCGGCCGAAGGTTTTTATAATTCAACGACGTTGTACGACCATCCGGCCTAGGTTTGAAAATCACAGCGCAAGGTCATTTACCCGGGCGAACTGCTTTCTCGCCCCACGCTTTGCTTTTCCTGATTTCTTTTGCTTCTTGTACCCATCATCTAACCCTTCTGCTGCTTTGGAATTTCGGCAACAACAATTAAAAGTCATGGTAAGGAAGAAAGGGAGAACTACGAAACGACTGCTTCTGTTCGATGTCTGTCTGTCTGTATGTATGTATGTAGGTGCGGTGACTGCCCTCCCTGCTTCGATTTGCGCCCCGACGGAAGCTGCGCGCTTAGGTGCTCTGACCTATCTCAGTGCGACCAGATGTTTGGCTTCTGCCGGAGCCCGGAGGTGGGGGATTGGGGGGGGTTAGTGGGGGGAACGTGTTTTGTTTTACGTGTGCGGGAGGTATCGCAAATGAATGCATCCCGGGGAATAATTTCCTACTACGAAGTTAAGAAGAAGTGAGTGCACGATTGGATGGCCACCTACCTAACTGGGGGTTAACTAACTGTGTCGTACATCAACCAGAATGTATCAAACTGTCGCGACACGCTGGTTTGGCGACCTGGTGTTGTTCGCGCAGGCGTCGGGAGGAGGAGGAGGGGGCGGCAGCAGCTCTGGGAGGAGCGGTAGGTGGCGAGGGGAGGGAGGAGGAGAAGTGTTTATGGGTAAAAAGGGGCCGGTTGGTCGCGGGGGGGGGGTCGAGAACGTGAACATGGCAACCTGGCCGGCACCGGGGTTGCCTCCCCGATGAGCCTCTCGATGTACAGGGCTCAATGTAGGGCCGTAGGGTTTTTATCGTCTACATTAGTATGGATGCTGCTCCCGCTCATAAAGCTCGCTTCCCTTTCCTCTCTCTGCCTGTCTCTCTCTCTCTCTCTTTCTCTTTCTCTTTCTCTCTCTATATCTATCTATCTATTTATCTACCTATCCCCGCTTTCTCACTTTCTCACTCCTCTGCTCTGTCCTAGCTCAACTTTATTACACATCCCGCCTCGACATTAGCGACATTAGCACCTGATAATGATAATTAAAGATAGGACCATATGGAATGCTATTTACGAGTCTTTGCAGTTACAAGTTATTAAAATCTTTGATTTTGAAATATTTTTAGTCATGCCATCATGTACACTTTTTACCCATACCACCCGACCTAACCACCAACCAACCACCTACCTAACCAACAGGTAACGGTGTGCACCCTGGATTCATGGTCCTGGTGGCTCTGGGCGCCGCGGCCCTCACGGGCTTTGTGGTGATGGCCGCCAACCACCTGCTCATGAAGCGGCGGATGGGGGACGAAATTCGCGATATCATGGCCGCCTACATGCCGCTGCAGGTGAATGAGTGAGTGAGTGAGTGAGTGAATGAGTGAGTGAGTGAGTGAGTGCGCAAGTTGATGTTGAAACATGGCATCGGGGAAGGGTTTAAGGACTGCCAGCAGGCTAGTAGTGGCCATGCACACGCGGGTGAAGCTATATCCCCCTACCTCACATACATGCATACAGACAGAGAGACAGACAGACACAAACACATCTTCTCTTCCCCCACCCCACCCCGGCAGGAGGACCCTCCCCGCAACTC
>NW_003307608.1:386317-394121 GCF_000143455.1 Volvox carteri f. nagariensis
GGAGCTCGCGGAGGAGGCGGCTACCAGGAGCGCATCATTCGGCCGGACGAGGACTCGGATGAGGAAGGACACGTGGGACCGTACGGCTGGTCCACCGGCCGACCGGCGGCCGCCGCCAGCGGCAGCTCAGCCGCCGCCGCCGCCGCTCCAACGCTCCTCGGCGCAAGCCAGCGGGCGGTGTGGGGTCCGCCGCCACCGGCGGCGGCGGGGGCGGCCGCCTCGCGGCCTCCTGCCTCTGGCACGCTGAGCCCTTCCTCGGCTCCGAAACCAGCAGCTGCCGACGTGCCGCTCAAGCCCACGGTGGATGTGTTTGGCAGCCGGGGCAGCGGCGGCGGCGGCGGCGGCGGCACCGCGGCGGTGGCGGCACCTGCGGCGCCACTGGCGGGCGATGCTGATCCTTTGCTGGGGCGTCAACTGAGCGGCAGTAGTACCAGCACCGGCCACCGCGCCGGTGATGCGGCTGGTGGTGGTGGTGGAAGCACGGAGAATCCCTTCCTGTAAAGCCGAGAAGTAGGTCACCCAAGAGAGAGAGAGTGTGTGTGTGTATGTGACCTACTCCTTGATTACCCCCGGATGTGTGCGATCCCCCCCTGTGGCGGCGGCACGTACGTACATACATACGCGCTGTGTGCTGACCGGGGGGGTTATGGCGTGCGATTCTACATAGGGGTTGTGGAAGTGGACTCGGGGAGGCTTGGGCGGGCTACTTTATCGTCGACGGCGGAGGATTTACATCTTCGGCAGCCGGCTCCCGATGTAAATCCTCCGCCGTCGGGAGGCGGGCGACAGATTTTCGGAGGCGAAGTCTCGAAGTCGAAATGGTGAAATTGCAGCACCACCTGAAGACGGTGTCGGGAACAAAAAGAATGGTTTTGTGTGAGCCAGATGGGATTGGATGCAGCGACGTCGAATTTTTGACATTTGTATGTACTTTTTGACATTTTAGACTGTGTGCTGTACATGTACACATTCCATTCCTTGGGGTGGGGGGGAAAAGGCGGATGAAGGGGGCTGAACGGTGATGTGGGCATCCGTGGAGAAAAGTATTGTTGATCGATATTGCGCTGCCATGTACAGTAGTGTTGCTGTACGCCGTACACCGTACGTTCGCTTGTGCGAGCCTCGGATGGGAGTTCTATCGCTGCAAAATGTGCTTTCCTTCAAAACGCATTTTGCGTCCTTTAGGAGGTGAGGAAGGGGATTCAAATCCGAGGTTCGCTGGCTTCTCCGCCGGTAAGCCTGTAGTAGCTTATTTAGGCCATGTGGCCTGTGCTGTGATGTACTGTACTGGTCATATACGAGAGGGAAATGGAGTGGAAGTATTGTGTGGTTTGGTGATATGATCCGGTGGCGGGCTATCCGGGGATTCGGCTTGTGTATTCATTAACATTTTGTTTCGCGGGCAGGAGACGTCTTTTGGCTAATCGATTAGGGGGATGACACGCCAGTAAATTTACTTGCCCTTGCTTGAGTGCGTGTGTGCGCGCGTGTGTGTGTGCGCGCGTGTGTGTGTGTGTGTGTGTGTGTGTGTGTGTGCGTGTGTGCGTGCGTGTGCATGTGTGCGTGTGCATGTGTGTGTACGTGTGTGTACGTGTGTGTTTGCTTTCACAAGGCATGATGATGTCGGTGTCGGAATTGGGTTCAGCTGTGCCGCTTAGATTTATGTCGAGTATGTCGCAGCAGGGGTTTCTGCCAGGGTGGTTTTGGTGAGGGTTGGAGGTGGGAGTGAGGAGGGGGAGGTGGGGAGGGGGAGATGTAGGGCACCCCCCTATCATATTATTGCCAAAAGCTGTGTCCGTTGGGCTGGCGGTTGTCCCTCGGTGCGCGTTTCAGTTCCTCACGACCCATGTAAATCTGAAACTGAACTGTCTTATTTGTCGCGCAACCCTGCGCTCAAAAAAATTAACAAAATTCAAGGAGATTGAACTGACGTTGATCTCTGATCACTTTCGCGCTTCGTGACATGCAGTTATGTTCTGTTTTTTTTATTGAGCTGTCCGGTTCCGTTTTGGCGTTCTGTTCGGCATTCCAAAGGAAAAAGAAAACAAAAGTTGGATCCACTTGCCTGCCTACAGTAACCTCGGCCCTACGGAAACTGCTTGAATTTTTGCCGTACCGACCGAGCCAGGAATTTACCCTAGGTGCGCAGCCAGCGATTCTGAAGGAAGCAAAAGAAAACCCAGGACCCACCAGACCAAATCCTAGATGTTATGTTATGCTACAAGCTCGCATGAGTTCGTAAGGCCCAGTCAAGCGAGGCAGCAGGCTCATGGAACACAGCCATGGTGAATGTTATGTTCGCCGTACCAATATGGCGTCGGCGTGACCCTTGGAAAGCTTTTAAAAGTGCGATCTGCAAACTCTGCATCCTTCCTTGTATACCTCTGGTGTATCGTGCGTGGGGTGGACGTGGGTGGAGGTGGGAGGTTGTTTCACTCGGTGACGGTGGAGTGTCGACTTTTGCCGCCAAGGGTTGGTCCGAGGGGAGGTGAAATTTGGTAACGATACGGGGTTTTGGGGTCGCCGCATAGCGCACCATGCAGAGCACGTGTGCGCAACCCTAGGCGGTCGCTCCCAATGGTTAACTGATTTCCTGGTCTCGTTATCTAAGAGCTTTCGATGGGATTCGAAGCATGGTACGGGATTTGATGAACTGTTCAGAGGCTGCACCAACCTTTGTGTTCGTCCGACTTTCACCTTAGTCTGCGCTGAATGCTTCTTAAGTGGTTCACAAGGAAAGGTATCGGACGGCATATTCTGGTTGTGAGGGTCACCGGATGCAAAAAGTGATTGTAAGCGCAACCTTATTGCTGGAGCACGAAGCCTGTGACCAAGGCAGTTTAGTTGCCAGAACGGATCATCTTATCAGTGTGTCCATCAGTGGAGTATGAAGTTCTCTTAAAGCCGCGCAGTTGCGCGCAGGTGCCACCTACCCCCTATGCAACACCAGCCATCCTGCTAAATGAGAAAACCCATGAGACGCAGGCTTACACTGTGTTCAAATTTGCAAAGGAAATCGCACTTGGTCGCCGTCAGCCCAGTTCCTTTCCCACGCCCAGCACGTTGAATGCAGCAAGTGAAAACCACATCTATATCTATAAACAAAATCCAAAAGCGAGACACCTAAAGTCGAAGAGGTCCCACTCATCACCAAAGACCGGTTATGTCTGAAACTGCGTTCACAAACGTCGCAGCCACCCTGACAACAAGAGGCTTCACAGCCTTATCGGACGTGCGAGAGTACAGGGCTAGGTCCTTGGGCTGCTATTGCATGGACGTGCACTTGCCCGCGTTAAGATTCCCAGACCAAGCGGCACCTACGCTGCTGAACCCCTAACGGCCCATGCCATCATAAGAGGCATCAATTATTTAGTCCTGCAGATACTGCAAAGCTGCAGCAAATCAAGAAAGCGTTGGGCCGTAAATTGCCCCATGGAAGGGCTCCACCACCCCATGTGCCACCTGTATGTGCAAAGCGTCTGTAAATGTCCAGTCTAAAACGTCACATACAGAGTCCGCTTAATAGCTTCCTGCTATCGATAGAAGAGGCCGCAGAAACTGCGCGCGCAGCCGTTTCATGGCTCCTTAGGTTGCTCTCCCTCCGGTTTGCACTGGCATTCCGCGTCGCTATCATCCTCGTCACTCCACTCTCCAAAAACTCGCCGCTTATGAAACTGACAGCACTCTGCGGGCGTCGGGCCAGGGACGTCAAGTCACGACCAGAGTTGGGTGGGGTCCGCCCCCTGCTGAAACTGCGCTCACACCTGAAAGCCTCAGCACCTAACTCTTCGACTTGAATTTGCCCGAAAACTCGTTGATCTCTTGGACATCCTTGGACCAATGGACGCGCTCATCCTTCTTCTTTCTCCGGGGCACTAGCCGCAATGTAATGGACTCTGCTACTGTTGCCTTTTGCTCACAATCCTGCTGCCCGCCTACCGCCGCCTTCAAAACTGTCGAGGTCTGAGCCGCAGACATGGCGTCCTTGTCACGCCATGCCCCGGAAGAAGTAAAGTGGGTCTCTGTAGCAACCAATGCCAATAATTAAGCCCAGGTGAAGCAATTCTGTAGTGTTCCTTTAAAAATATAAAGAGGATGCATAACTCTCTCGGGTACCAGAAAGTTTCCGAGCATAGCGACATGCATATGCCGGACAAATGTACACAGAATACGACAAGGCAGGTCGGGAAACAACCTCCCGCCGGTCTGACGAAAGGTAGCAATTCTCAGGCATCTTCATCAGGGCGGAAGTGATCAAGGGATTTGGCTGCAACACTTAATCAATTACAGCTGTGACACCTCTCTGGCCCTTTTCCAACATGCCATCGCCCGTTCGGTTTTATTCGTAACATTTGTAATGGAAAGTATTTAGGTGCTTTCATCGCAGAATTATATAACCCTGATACAGCGTGTCGTTGACTTCAGCCCACAGCTGTCCGAGTCGTGTGCAGACATCCTGAGCGTCGAGGATGGAACCCAATTGGCAGCTTTCATGGTCTACTATTTAATCATTCAGACAGAGTGCAAGATACATGCAGTAACTGTCCAGCCCAGCACCGACTGTTGTGATCAGTCCCAATAGGTATAATAGCATTGCTCCTCAAACTCTAATTTGCAAGTGAGGTCCGCAGCTTCTTCGTGTTTCCTGGGTGAGACTCGCTCGCATACCTGGCGAATACGGGAAGTTTCGCACGGGCACCTTTGCATGACACCCGAAGTCATGGGTCTGGCTGCAGGCCTAGCAAGCCCACGGCTCGCACAGCGCGATGCACGAAAGGATGAGCGACTCTGCGCGGCTTTCCTTTGAAGCATACAGCGACCCAAAGCTCAAGGGCAAGGTACAGGTGCAGGTGTCGTATGGCTTTAAGGTAGCGCTGGTGGCCCTCGACTGCCTCTTCCTCGGTGAGTTGTACGACACACAACCACATCACCACACCAACCACAACCAAAGCCGCAGCCATCCCTTTCTAAGAACGGGAAACAGCTTTCTGTCATCCCTCCACACCACCACACCACCACTATCATTGTTATCATCACCCATTACCACCACCGTATTCTGTGGGCGAAGGACGGAGATATGTGCTCCAGGGACGGCCGGGACTAACATCGTTGAAATTACCGTTGTCTGGGCTTTGTATGTGAATATGTTGTGAAGCGTTGGATGGCAAGTTAGCTTTGTGCCCCTGCGTCTGTAGAAAAAACCAGGTTCCATTGGGGCGTGATCCGAGCTTGGGGACACACACAGACACACGTCTACACACGTCCTACTTACACGCGAAAACGCACATAGTCCATGGCCTCCCGGCTTTGACGGACCCCCCCGCGCTCGTGCGGCACTTGTAACCTTGTAACCTGTACACGCGAAAACGCACATACTAGACACACGCACATGCACGAGCTTTCGGCTTGACGTCATATGAGACTGGCGGCTGAGTTAACTGAGCTCCGGAACCAATGAAGCCGATGAGGTCATCACTCACAAAAGGAGGAGGGGAGTTGTGTTTCGGGGGATGTCGGAGGAGCCTACCGTGGACGATGAGCACGAAGAAGGCCGTCAGGCCATTTTCCAGATTGTCATCATTTTGACAATGCCGTACGGGGTGAAGCCCTGGATAGATAACCCAACGTAACGCATACCATATGACCCAACCATTTGCGCAAATGTACCGAATTTTACGATTTGGGGATGTTTTGATGTTTTGATTTTATTATTTTTATCCTCTATTTCATCTTATTCCCCGTCTTTCACATCGCACCGTACCATTTTGATCTCTTGGTCGCGTCACCAGTAGCCCAGGTCGGTGACCCAGATGGTTTCAAGGTCAGGACAGCGGCAGTGACAACCCCCCCGGGTGACCCAGATCGCCTTTTCCTCCTCTCGGTGATCTTCAAAATGAGTGTGTGTATGTATGTGTGTATGTATGTGTGTATGTATGTGTGTATGTGCATGCAGGTCTTCAGCCCGTCTTGGTCCACTTGTCCAAGAACAGCAAGGGCACCTACTCCTTCCACCCAGTGGCGGTGAGTGGTGGGGGGACGGGTGAGCGGGCGCCATGTCGGGGTGGTGGTGGTGGGGGTGAGCAGCAGGGGTTACGGGAGCGCGTGTTACATCTGTTCAGACCAGCAAAGCTCCACACGGACCCCCGTTGGGTCCTGTTACTGCTGTTACCATTCTCTGGTGTGTATTGTATGAGTAGTGTCGGTCATTAGACAACAATATTACGACTTTTTCAGAAAAGCACCGATCGGGGGATGCAGATGCCGTGATGATGATACACGCCGTACAGGATACTGCACAGTGCGGCAAAGCGCGCGGGAAAGGGGAGGGGAAGGAGTGTAAGGAAGCGAGCACCTATATATATGTGGGTGGGTGGGTGGGGGGTATCTTGGCTGTGAGCCGGACGGGTGGCGGACCACAGCCACATGAATTGCCATTGCTTACTTGCTGGTCCTTGTTGGCAACCTCCGAGCCCTAACTTGCCCCAAAGCCATCTCATACAACACGCCGGCCCGCTTGCCGCAGCCGCCCCTGCGGTGTCGCCGCTGCTGTCTGTTTTTATCGTGATCCGTCTGTCTGTCTGTCCATTTTTTTTCCTGCCTGTCTGCCTGTTTGTCTGTCGATCCCCCAAGTGCCCTGTCCCTATGTCTCCTCCCTGCCGACCAGCGGTTCTGCTGTGCCGTACTGTCTCTTTTCCTCCCTGCTCATTTGCTTGTTAGTTTTTCTGCTCCATTTTCGCGTTCCGAAACCCGAAAACCTAAACCCGAAAATCTGTCAAACTCGAAAAAAACTGACAAAACCCGAAAACCGTAACTGTCGGCTCATTTCTTTGACCTGTCAGGTAAACTTCATGGTGGAGCTGGCCAAGACTTTGTTTGCCCTGGTGGTGCTCATGTTCACGGTGCGCGGAGGGGAGCCGGCTTGGGGAACTGGGACGAGCTGGGGGAAACTGGGACGAGCTGGGGGGAACTGGGACGAGCTGGAGGAAACTGGGACGAGCTGGGGGGAACTGGGACGAGCTGGGGGGGACTGGGACGAGCTGGGGGGGACTGGGACGAGCTGGGGGGAACTGGGACGAGCTGGGGGGAACTGGGACGAGCTGGGGGGAACTGGGACGAGCTGGGGGGAGCTGGGACGAGCTGGGGGGAACTGGGACGAGCTGGGGGGAACTGGGACGAGCTGGGGGGAACTGGATAGGGAACTGGAACGAGCTGGGGGACAAGGGCTTTTTCTTCCCCTCCACACACAGTTTGGAACCATGGGTCGGTGACTTTAGCCCTTAGGTCTCACTAGGGGCAGTTTCGAGCTTTAGATGCCTTCCGGCAGTTCGTTCTTTGTTTCCTCTTGCATATGATTGCCGGGGGCCCAACTCCCCGCATCAGTCTTTCCTTGGCATCAGCTTCACTCGTTCGTGGTTCGTCTTTCCCCCCCCTTCCCCCCTTCCCCCATTCCTCTCCCCCCCTTCCCCCCTGTTTGTGTAGGGCACGGGGCGCCCGGGAGCTCCCATGTACCGCTCGCTGAGGGGCTTCCTTGTGGATGCCCACCACAATCGACTTCTTGCCGTACCTGCCGTGCTGTACGCCATTAACAACCTCCTCAAGTTTTCTATGCAGGTGTGGGTGAGAGGGGGGATACGGAGTGGTTGGGGTATGGTGTAGGGATGTTTTACCTTACCTGAAAAGGCAAAAGGGTTTGCCTGGTTGGTTCTGGTGTAATTTGGTGGGGTGGGGGGACCCGGGGTTTCAGTTGACACATGCGGGCATGTGGAGAGGGGGAAGTGTGTGTGGGGGGGGTGCCGGGGGGGAA
>NW_003307608.1:394583-394906 GCF_000143455.1 Volvox carteri f. nagariensis
AGGAGGAGGTTTTAAGGGGGGTGGGGGGTGGGGCGGGTCTTTACCCGGGGGGAGGGGTATGGTTGTGAGGGGGTGGTTATGGATTGCACGGGAAACGCAGATGCAGCTCTTTGTGTTTGCATGTTTGTTGGTCTGCTCCTCATCCTCATCTTGACCCCCGCCTCTCCATCTTTCCCTTCTTTACCCCTCCCCGCCTTCCCCCCTCTTCTCCCCCCTCTTCCGCGTGTCTGCTTCAAATGTCAGTGATTCATCTTACCTCCTCATCTCCCCCCTCTCCCGCTCCCCGTTTTCCCCCATTTTCCCTCCCTCCCCCCTTTCCAATG
>NW_003307608.1:394998-406183 GCF_000143455.1 Volvox carteri f. nagariensis
GGGGGAAAGACCCACGAACGAATGAAGCTGCTGCCAAGGAAAGAGTGTACAAGAAGCAGGACTGACCAGTAGGCGTTCTTGTAGGCGGCGACCTCGGGAGGGAGAAAGGGAGGGGGAAAGGGTTTTAGGAGAGTGCTAGCAAGCCAGACATTAGCGATTTCAAAACATACAGACACATACACACAGAGGACACGGGCCATCCAGACACACCCAGTTGACCTCCACCACTACCAACATACATACATACATACATACACTCATATGTACGTACGTACGCAGGTATCACCATCAACCAGCTCCAATCGTGCGGCTCCGCCCCCAACCCCGACTTGCACGTGCCCCTGCTACCCGCGGCACTCTGCACTCTGGGGACCGTCACGGTGCCGGCGGCCGCCTCGGTGTACAACGAGTTTGCACTGAAAAAACACATGGACACGAGCGTGCATCTGCAGGTGCGTTTGCACGTATGTATGTATGTATGTATGTGCGTATGTGTGGACGGGGGAAGGGGAGGGGGAAAGGAAAGAGAGGCTCGGGGGTGGAAAGGGGGGAAGGGACGCCGTGAAGAAAACACGTCGAGGTGGTGTAATGGGAAGGGCGGGGGCCAGGGGGGTAAGGAGGAACCACTGACGATTGAAGCAGATACGGACGGAGATGGACGGATATAGTCCAGAAGGAGGAGGAGACAAATACTGCGTCAGGAGTATTTACTGGCCGAGATGAGGAGGCATATGGTAGGGAGCCGTACGCGTCTTGAGTTGAGTTTACCGTGTGTACATCTGGTACCTTTTCCGAACACACGCAACCGACTGAACCCTAAACCTAGACTTCCCTCTTTCCCCTCTTTCGTCTCCACCGTCCCTTTCCTCCCGTGGCCACCTCATTTCAACCACCCAACCGCCCGACCTGCTGAATGACCAACAACATTGCAGAACTTCTTCCTATACCTCTACGGGGCGGTTTTCAATTTCGGTTTTCTGGCGGTTACAGCTTTTCGTCAGAAGCAAGCGTTGGGGCAGATGTTTCAGGGTAGGTCGGGGGGTGAAGGGGGAAGGGGGCCCGATCTCTGTCCGTTCGGCGCGGTGATGGGGGGCCCCTGGTTTGGGGCCGGCAGTTTGGCGACGTTAGTTGGCTGCGACAAGCGACAAGTTGGCACCGCCGGGGAAGGTGCGGGGCGGGGGTTGCGAACCTTGTGGCAGGATCTGCCGTACGTACGTACATACATACATACCCCGCCTCACACCCCCGCCCCGCCCCGCTCGCCTCACACCGCAGGTCTGTCCCTGATCACGTACCTGCTCATCGCCAACAACGCCGCTCAGGGGTTGCTGTCATCCTTCTTTTACAAGTTTGCGGACACCATCCTCAAAAAGTACTCGTCCACCATCGCCACCATCTGGACGGCACTGCTGTCGTTCGCCATGTTTGGCCACGAGCTCACCATCAACTTCTTCCTGGGGGTGTCGATTGTGTTTGTGTCCATGCACCAGGTCCGTCAGTGTGGGGGGCATTGACGGGGTTTGCCGGGTATTGCGGGGTGCGTGTGTGTTACGGAGGAAAAGTGAGGTGGGTTTGCTGAAAGGTACGACAGTACGGCAGGGACCTGAGTGTGATTCGAATTGAGACGCGAATGCCCCTAGGAGTTGTTCCAATCCTAGTGTCTACAGTGACTGCAGGGGACGTGGAAAGGGGGGAAAAGATGAACCACGAAGGAGTGAAGCTGCTGGCAAGGAAAGAGGGAATGAGGAGTGTTGTGTATGTGTGTGGGGGGGGGTCGAGCGAGCGAGCGAGCGAATCCCAGGTAGGGAGGAGGATCGGCTGGAGGGCTCCAACCCCGGGAGAAGCTTCCAAGGCCTCCGCCAACTTTTTTTCATTTAAAAAAACATATTTCCCCCTCTTCTGTACGGCGCCACGCCTCGACAATTTTTTTTAAATAACCTTTACTTCCCCTGCCTCTTTACCTCCTCCCCTTTCCCTTCCCCCTCCCCCTTCTCGCTTTCCCCCTTCTTCTTTTTGTTGTTGTTGTTCTCAGTTCTTCACGTTTGGCGACAAGGGCAAGCCCGGGGAGACCCGCAGCAAGATGTTGTACAGCCCCTCCCTGGACCACATCGCACTAGCAGGAGGGGGCTCAGCAGGGGGGTTGTCGGGGGCCCAGGGGGAGGGGGGGGACATGCGCCGCCCGCTGCTGCCTCGGTGATGTGGGCCGGGTGGACGGCGGCTGCTGAGCTGCGAATACCCACCTTCCCCGGCCCCCTCCCAACTCGTTCGTGGTTCGTCTTCTCTTGTCTCCCCGCCCTCCCAACACCCTTGGGCATCTCATCGGCGCGTTTGCTGGACGGTTAGACGGTTGACGCGCGAGAGCCGCCATTCAGCTGGGTCGTTTGGAAAGCCATGGTTGCCTCGTATTTGAAAGCTATAGGGGGTAATAGTAGCAGCAGCAGCAGTAGTAGTAGTAGTAGTAGTAGTAGTAGTAGTAGTAGTAGTAGTAGTAGTAGCAGCAGCAGCAGTAGCTATGCTCTACTGCTGCGCGACCGTGATGGCGGCGGAGACTGGGCGGGAGAGGCGGGAAAAAGGGAGAGGCGATGTTTGGGTCGCAGAGGGTGTGTGTGTGGGGGGGTGGAGGTGGTGCGATGCCGGCAGACGACATTTTAACCCCGCAGCATTTGGACCTTGCATTTCGCATTTTGCAGATAATAACATATTGTGAACACAGCAGCGGTGACTCACTGGCAAAAGAGAACGATACGACAGCTGCTGTGTGGTGTGATCTGTCGTAAGGGCTTTAAAAGCCTTTGGAGTGACGGAGGGGCCCTGCTCCTGCATACGCGCTTTCCCACCCTTGTTTGCGCCTTCTGCGTTCGTGTTTGTGTGCGCGAGAGACGTGTGTGTGCGTCAATCAACCGGCGTATTTAATGCTGCTTGTGCGAATATATAAATGTCTCCGTCGGTATCTATACATGTTTACTTGTGTTTTGTGCGGCTTGTGTGTGTGTGTGTGGTGGGTGTCGGTATCTGTGTGCGGGCAGGTTTTCATTTCTCTTGGTGAGCATTGGGGACCGCGGCGCGAATGGGAATCGTCGAATGTGGACGGTCTCCTGTTGTCTTGTCCTGGTCTGGTCTGGTGTGCGGACTCTTCAGGGTTGTGTGCAGACTCAGTCCTAGGTCCCCCCGCAGGCCTCTCCGTCTTCCGTTCTCTCCGAGAATCCCTGAGCCCTACACTGCAGAAGACCTCCAGACCGACAGTTGGTTTCGGCGCGCGCTTGGGAAAAGAAGGAAAGAGCAAAGACGCGACATCGAAACGTGCAGGGGCAAAAGGATGACTGCGCGTTTCAGCATTTCGCACGTATGTATGCGGCCGGACGGGGAAATGGAAGGAGAGGAGGAATGTTATAGCCAGTTCACATGCTACGTTACGTTGAAACTTTTTGGAAAAAGTGGTCGGTTCGGACGTGGTAACGGTACGTTACCGGTAAAGTGGACGAAAAGTCTAAAGTGACCAGGGGGGGGGGGGTCAATTTCGTCAAACGCTGACCCCTCGTACCGTTACTTGAAATGCGTCGCCAATTTCGCGAGTTATAACAAACGGCCAAGCCCAATCGCTTATAAAGACCACATACTTGACAAATTGTGCGCGCTTTGCACTCCGACTGAATTTCTAGTCACACCGCTGCCTTATATTATAAAAATGAACAAGGACAACGCCGCTCGTGTTGCTCGACCGCTCACGACCGCTTACATAGCCAATATGTAACCCATTGTAGTATCAGGGCTGAAGCCACCCGCGAAACGGCAAGTCGGCCGCACTTCCGGCGGCATGGGCCGCGCCGCGTCGGCCCACACGCTCAATCTCTGCCACTGAGCATTGAACATATCTTCAAGATTATCAAAAATTTCATCCAGCGCGACCCCTAGGGCAAACGCCATCGCGGCTCGCGCGGGATGCAGTGCGATTGCAGTAGGCAGGGCTGCCAATCACCCTTCAAATATATCTTGCAATTCTAAGGGGATGTTCTGAAGTTTTGGCCATTGAAAGACATAAAATGGAGATGGTTTGACACAGCTCGCGCCAACGAATACAACGTCGTCGTAATGTCCCGTGTGAACTGGGTGACTTTCTCAGAGCCACTTTTACCTAAAAGTTTTCGCAACGTAACGTAGCATGTGAATCCAGTATTATGGAGATGGCCTAGGAGGAGATTCGGAATGGAGAAAGCAGGGGATGGCTGGGATGGATTTTGCGCAAAAACAGGGTAACAAAAAAGAGGAAATCGTGCCATTGCCCCCCCGATGCGAGTGGCAAAGCAAGGAACTCCTTTTTTTATGTGCTTTTGTTGGTGCTGTCGTTGACATGACGTATGCATGACGTGTCATCTTGTCGTACTGCTGGCGAAGACGACTGATGGCAGTGCATATATTTGGGACGATTCTGCTATATTGTCTCTTACCTTCCCCCCTCTCTTTCACTTTCTCTTTCACTTTGTGTGTTGCTGAGTATTTTTATGTTTGTGCACAGGCGTTACTTGCGTGTGGCATGTGTTGTGTGTGTGGGGGGCATTTTCTTGGAGGGAGGAAAGAGAGGAGGCGGTCACGCTGCATTTCGCTCGGAGTGGTGTTGGTGGTGCAAGTGCGAATGATGGTGATGGTGATTCAGGTGGTAGTAGACGTCGCGAGGTCGCTAATTGCGGATAGCCCTCAAAAGGGAATGGGAGGAGGGAACGGGCAGCAGGTCAATTCCTTCTCCCTCCCTCTGTCGGCCCTTTGAGCCCTTGAGAGCATCATCATCATCAGCTATCATCTTTTTCGAAATTCGGATGCCCCTCTGGTTATGCACGACAGTGTGAGGGCGGAGAGCGCACATTTGTGCGACTGCCTTTCATCACCTCTTGTCCATTTTTCTTTTTACCTTACTTAAAATAAGGTTATGTTCGACCCCTTGATGTTGGCAGCACATGCGTAGCGGCTGGTTATATCTTAGGGTAGGTTGGGTATGCCCACCCTGACCAGGCTAAAACAGGAGGCGGGGGCCTTGGGTGGTGGCGGTGTAAAGCCGCCGCCGCCGTCGAAGGGCGTAGGGATGAATTCTTACTGACTAGCTGACTATTTAACAGACTAACTGACTAACTAACTGCATCGAGTCAGTCATCCAGATGTGAAGAGGGCCAATAGGACCCCGTTATGACGTCTCAAGTGGCATGTTCGTAGCCCCTCGTGCCTGTCTACTCTCTCCTGTCATACGCCCAGTGCGCATCTGGGGGTAAACACGCCTGCTGTCCTCTGTACACCTGGTAGTGCTGGGCTGGGATGGCATGGACGAAGCGGCGCGCATCTGGGACCTGGAGTTTTATCACTTGGGAAAAGGAGAGAGGCGAAGGAAAAATCAGGAAACGCGGGAACGTAGCGGTTTTTAGTAATAGCTCTGCCAAGCTCCGGATGTCTTGTTGTTGTTATTGTTGTTGTTGCCTTCTTATTCGAGCAGAGAGTTACAACAGTGCTCAGGTAGCTTGTGCGTGGGTTGAATCGTTCGCTTAGCAAGGCATCAGGCCTGCCTGTTTCCAGCAGCCACGGGAACAGTAACTTTCATCTCGACATCCACCGGCCACTCTCTCAGCTTCGATCCAATCGTCTTCTTTCGATCTTGTCCAGCAGACCACAGTGACTTGGAGCCTCTGCTGACGCGCAAAGCCGCAAGCTTATTTTAGTAACCGTACGGCATCGCAATTTAGATGGATGACCGACTCGCGGACCACGCCGTATCTATGCTTTGTATGGGATGCGATAATCTTGTGACATTCTAGATCATAGTGATGAAGAGCTTGGCGTGGACCCGTGGACGCGACTTGGGTCCCTTCTCAGTTTGATAACAAATCTTTGCATAAAGTTAAGTTATCAATTTTAATTTATATACGATAAAGGATGCATCCATGTTGGCCGTAACGATAAGATATAATCGTTAGGGCCTAGGCTGCGCAAAGGTTCTCAGGCTGACGAATCAGATCTTTTCAAAGCACACCACGATAATAATATAAGATGTTGAAAAGATTCAAACCTCGTCATGTTGATGATCCCCGGTCCTGGATTTCGGGGGGGGTGCGCCGCAGCTGCGGGCGAGGGCTGACGCCAGTGCGCGACGACAGGTCAGTTGCACAATTGCGGTCCATTCTAGAAGCTTATCACAAAACATGGCAGATGTGAGTGCTTAATTTGAAGCAAAGCGGTGGGTGACCATGTGTGCAAGCAGTTTGCGGATTGTGCGTAAGTATCCCCTTCCCAAACTTGTTCCATAAGCAAGATCCTAACTGCTTCATAACATGGCTAACATAACACCTGGGGGGGGGGACGATGGCGCATTTGGTCTGCTTCCCAACCCCTGTTGCCTCTTCCGATGCACGCAGCCTCGCTGGCCCAGGCCCATCCTCCATCGCAGCGGCGGCAGCAACAACAACAACAACTGCAACATCATCCTACAGACGGTTAGCCTTGACAAGGACGCATACAGCGCCATCGGCATCTGCAGCGCAAGTCCGTGCCACCCGCCATGGCACACCTTCCCGACCCGTACCGCAAGGCTGCCTCCCCAACTCCCGCCTGCCACTCCCTCCCGCGGCAACACGGCAATCCGCCGCCGCGTCTTTCCAAATCGATTCCCCTGACAACAAAGACGAAGGCCGTTCTGACATCACTACGGCCTCAGAACAAGGCGCCGACGCCCGCAGGCTCGCCAGCAGGGGCTCTCCCTCCAGTCGCCATCATCGCCGGAGGTCCAAAGCCCGCACATCCAAGAACGAGAAGGTAGCTGTTCAAGACGGAGCAAACAGCGTAGGTGCGAACCTCAACGGCGCGTCCGCTAGTGCTAATGCTGGTATTGATACCGGTACTCGCACTGGCACTGCTGGTACTGTTGTCGCTGCTGCTGATGATGGTGAAGTAAGAGGGATAGCTGACGGCGGACTCCGTGTGGCTCCGGTCGGCCATAGCGCTAGAGGTTCGGGAAGCTTCCTGGGCGCCGGGGGTGGCGACAGCGGCAGGGTCGCTCGGGAACGGAGGACCGCGCAAAGCCGCACCTCGTCATCAAGCTCGATCTCAGCAGCTGTAGCTCCCCCTGCCGCCACTGCCGCCGCCGCCACTGCCGGCAGCACCGGAGAATCCTCTCGCCCCGTTACGAAATCTATCCTGGACATTGCCGCCGCCGCTGCCAAAAGCGGTGGTGATGGTGGTAGGAAGCCGTTGGGGAACAGTGACGGCGGCAGTGGCGGCACCTCCACCACTACCACTACCACCACCACCGTCGGTGATGGACGTGGCGACGGCGACGGCGACGATGGAGGCGGAGGCGCGGCCTTCTCTCCCATCCGCCTGCCCGACGGCCGTCAGCTGGTTAAGGTGGTTGGAGATACGCCCTCCGCAGCCGCCGCGTCGGCGCTGTCGCACGCCCTGGGAATGGAGCAACGTGCGGTGGTGCGCTTCGACGGCGGCGCCGGAGCGCTCAAAGGGCTGCGAACCCTAACCTTGGCGAACATGTTTATGGGGGGCTACCAGAGGGGGCTTAGTTTTGTAGTCGACGTAAGGCAGGTGAGGCGGACCGGTTCAAACTGGTAAAAAACTGGTAAAAAAAGTTTGGAAGCTTGGAAGATTTTGAATTATCATCACATATTTTACAGACCGCGCGTTGACTGCCGTACTGTGCCGTACGACGTGTGGGAGCTCATTCACGTGGCTTCTGTGGCGTAAAGCATGAAGGGCGGGGTGGTGGTAGGGGCTGTTGGCGCCTCATGGTGGTGGCTTTTGAACGCATGTGTTGCCGCCGCGCGCGTGTGCATGCCGTACAGGTGGAGTACGGCAAGCCATCGCCGTTGGACGAGCGGCCTCAATCGGGCGACGTGTCGTTCGTGTACCGGGTTATGGCGCGCGCGAGATCCCAGGGGACGTGTGATAAGGAGCTGACGGTAGGTGTCTCCGTCGCTGAGTGAGCGGCTGGGCTTTCTTCGGCCTTAGGAAAGCTGGTCGGCTCGCGAGTCAACTTTATCCCAGGTCACCACCGTCCATCGACTAGGGGCACTTTACCTATATACATAGTTAGTTAGTTGGTATGTTAGTTGCTATATAAATCGTTAGTTAGTATATAGGTGTTAGTTAGTTAGTATATAGGTGTTATATGTGAAGTTTTTTGACGGGGGAATTTGGGGCCCTCCCTCCCCCATTCCCTCCCTCCCCCCCCAACCCCGCTGCTGCAGCTTCGCGATCCGGCCTGGTAACTAATCCTGGCCACCAGGCCGCCGCCGTCTCATTTTCTGAAGTCTTGTGGAGCGGTTGAAAGCGGTTGGAAGCGGTTCTCGCTCTCCTCCGCTATTTGAAGTTTTCAAATTACGAGGTCGCATTTATATTCCCCCTCACCCCTGGCCCCCCCCCCCTGGGCCCTACTGGCAGGCCGCCATGCGTCGAACGCGTTTTCTACTGGATCTGTCTATCAATGTACGACAAGCCTGGGACATGAAGGGTGACGTGGATGAGGAGCAGGCGTACGACTTGGCGGACACACTGTACGGCGCCCTGTTGGCACAGCAGGCGGAGGAGGATTCGGAGCTGTTGCTGCGTCAGCAGCAGCAAGAGTTGGAGGAAGATGACGATGAAGATGAAGGGACGGCGGCAGAACAAGCGCGGCTGGGCCACCAGGATTACGCATCTTCTCTACATCTCGACCGCACGCTGTTCCCAGCGGACGATGCGATGGAAGAGCGATTTAGCGGAAGAGGACGGCATCATCATCATCATCAGCAGCAGCAGCAGCCGCCACTGCCACCCCCGTGGATTATCGTGACTGCGGATCTGGGTCAGGGTCCAACTATGTTGACGGCGCTGGGGTTGCTTCAGAAGCGTCTCCGGGAGGAGAGACAAAAGGTGTGTGTGCGCTGGTGGGAGCGCTGGTGGTGGGGTGCGGGTGAGGGGGGGGAGAGAGACAAGAGGGGGAGAGGAGGGGGAGGGGGAATGCCCGCGACACGTGGCGGCCTGCCGGCGGCGGCCTTCTGTCTTATGCTGATATTAGCAAGCAATGTAACGACGCCAAGGGGCCCATCTGGGCATACCGGGGTGGTACGGCTTTGCTGTGTGACCACGCGAGATAAGCGTCCTAGCTTTGGTCTTTCGCCCTCCTCCCAACATCCGCAACACCCCCCTCCACACACCCTCCCCCACACACAAATACACAAATACACCGCCGACAGGCGGTGGCAGAGGCCACGCTGTACAGGGCTTCCGTCGCAGCGCCCAGGCTCAATGGCAGGGACGGCTGGGTTTTCGTCATCAAGCTGGGCTTTGAAACGCCGTACTTGCCGCCTTACTCACGTCCAGCCGCCGACGTGACAAGACAGAAAGCGACTGAGCGGAAATTCTCTTCACCGCCACCTACCGCGTCATCATCATCATCATCATGGTCGCCATCAATAGCGTCGACGGCACCGCTAGTGCGGGAAAAGGAGGACCGGCAGGAAAAAGGGGAGTGGCGGCAGCGGCAGCGGCAGCGGCGAGAACCGTCGGGGCGGGCTGGCGGGCAAGGTACGACAGCTACTGCTGCCGCCGCTACAGCTAATGCCAAGTCGGCTATTGCCAAGGATGCCGGCGTTTCCGTGACCGCGACGGGGGGCAGCTAGCTCGTCACTGCACACGACCTCTGTGTGTGTTTGTGTGTATGTGTGTGTATGTATGTGTAAGGGAGAGGAGAAGAGGCGAGGGCTTTTTTCGGAAGTGTGAACGTGTGCAGGTTGTTGTACGAGTACGACATCTCAGATGGTGGCCTTTCTGCCCGGATAGTGTCGGGCGGTGTCTCCCCCTCGTGCTGCGGGGTGGGGTCCTGCAGGCTGTGTAGTGGTGTATGTATGTATGTATGTATCAGTTCCAAGCTGCATGTGTTGACAATGTGTCCGCCGCTGAAACATATCAGAACTCCATACCAAGATTCTCACATAGGGCGAAAGACGTCCGAGCTTTCGGCGACTGACACGACCACGTAATACGAAGAAATAATAATATGTATTAAAAAAGGAGCTTGCAGCTGGTGTGTATGTGTGTGTGTACACTGTGGCATCATATTCAGCTTACAACCCGTATACATGCGTACAGATGTACAGACGAACAGCGCGCTTACGGGGCGGCGGGATAGCCCATAATGAAAAACGACGAGGGGGAGTGGGGTTTGGGGCCCCACGTCCAGGAAAAGCAGAGAGCGAGGTGGTAAATTTACCGTAAATTTACGATATATAAATCTCCTCACACTACCCACACCCACACCAATCGAAAAAACAATCGATCTCAGTCCAGTCAGGCGGTCATTTTATGACCACGCATCTGAGACAAAGGTATTTCCCCCGATCCCCACACCCCACACCCCCACACACAAACTCCATGACTCGCCAAAAGAAACATGAGGACGTTGAGGAGTCGCATATAGCAGATGAGATGAGTGAGTAAGGAGGCCTAAGACATATGCCAAAAAAACTAGGTAGGAAAATACCTCATAGGCGAACAATATACAGACATACAATCGAGAAGAGCTAAAAAAACTCTTGAACTGCCCCCCAGCATAGGCACGAGCAGAAGATCGCCTCCTCCTCCTGCTGCCGAGTAGCAGTTCGCTCATTTGCTGCTGCCGACTGTCCAACTAAAACACCAAACTCCTCCCTCCTCCACACTTCACCGCTCCTCCCCATCCCCACATCCCCCTCCCCCTCCATTTGCGGAGACTCCAGCTCCAAACTGTTTGACCACCTCGGAGGTCCCAAACCCCCGAAGCCTTTCCCCCTGCACATGTTTTTTCTTCTACACACTCATACCCGCGCGCCCTCAATCTAATTTCTTCTCCTCCTCCCGCTCTCTCTCTCCCCCGAATACATCATTACGATTCGATGCAGCCCCCGGCAGCAACGCCATCCCATCCGGAGACCACCCCTCTCTCTCTCTCCCCCCCCCCGGGCCATTTCTTACATCCGCCCATCCGCACCGCCCCCCTCCCCACCAACACCCATACCACTCCTTCCAATTTTCTCGCCCTCTTCTCGATCTTCTTTTCAAGTGTTCATTCCAGCTTCTATTTGAACATGTATATAGGTATGTATGTAGGTATGTGTATACATCCGAATATAGCCCTATCTTCTCGGAGGTCTCCGAAACCCCCCTCTGGATCACTCTCCCCCAC
>NW_003307608.1:406233-412814 GCF_000143455.1 Volvox carteri f. nagariensis
TACAACCAGCAGCAACAGCAAGCAGCAGAAGTCTTTTTGCTGCTACTGCCGCTGCTACTGCTGCTGTTACGATCATCGACTGCGGTTGAAATCCTCGGGGTTTTGCCTAAATAATATAAGAAACCGTTACTTAGTTACTTAGCTAGTTAGTGGGTTGGTGGTTGTTAGTTACTGGTGTTTTTTAGCCTCCGGGTATATGAAGTGCACCCAGACGTTAGCCAGGTAGATGGCTAGGGACCAGATGCCGAGCACCGTCCCGACCCACAGCCCCACGTACGCCGACACACTGAGGTTCAGGAAGAGGCGGGACTCTGAAACGGCAGCAAGAGGGGGGGAGGGAGGGAGGTGAGGTGAGGGAGGGAGGGAGGTGAGTGAATGAGTGAGGTGAGGGAGGGAGGAATGGAGGTGAGGGGGGTAAGACGGAAGGTGAGGGAGGTAGGAAGGGAGGTGAGAAGGGAAAGGGAGGTGAGAAGGGGAGGAGAGGACGGGTGGGGGAGATGCCAGGAGGAGGCGGAGGACTCAGCACGAGGACGAAGAGCACGAGAAGCCCACCACCTACAGGCCCCCCCCCCGCCCACCTGCTCGGTCCGGCATCAGATCCCCCAATGGTTGCCGTACAACCAATAGTACGGACATGGACACCATTTGGAGCGCGGTTTTCCATTTCCCCAGCGTGTTGACTTTGACCGCCTGGTTCATCAAATGGTGGGTAATGTGGGTGGTGTGGGTGGTGTGTATGTGTATTGGGAAGGGAAAAGGCACAAAGGGGGGACACAACGGGGCGCGGGGTTGGGTGGGGTGGGGTAATGATTGACATTCTTCTTGAGCCACTAGCGGGTCCCCCCCCGCGTGGATGAAACACATCACACAGCGGTTCGTACCTTGGACGCGCCTCCCCCCGCTGCTGCCGCCCACTCCCGGAGAGCCGACATGGTGATTTCACGACAGATGATGAGTACGACAGGTGCCGTCATGAACTGGGGGCTCCATGGCGCCGGGGGGGAGACCGCCAACAATACGAGAGCCGTGGCCACCCTGACCGGGTTTGGTATTTGGGGGGAAGATTAGGGGGGGGAGAAAGGGGGGGGGAGAAAGGGGGGGGGGGAGATGGGGAGGGGGGAGAATGGGGGGAAGGAGAAAGGGGGGAAGGAGGGAGACAAACAACAAACAAGTGATGGGGGGGGATGAAAGGGGGGTGGAGAGCGATACCGAGCAGTGCGGCAGCGGAAGTGTGAAGGTGGCGGTGTGACAAGTCGGAGTGACTCGCGCTCCGGCAGAGGGGGAGATGATTGCATGGGGTGCCGAGGTAAAGATGGGTTCGGGGAAGGGGGAAGGGAAGGGAAAACCGGAGGGATATGACACAACGTACGACAAATTCACAACGTACGACAGATTCAGTTCGGGAGAATCATGGCGGATAGGTGTCCTGACAAGTGTAAAAAGTACGGCAAGCGGGGGCTGGGGCTCCTTACACGACGGAGATTTAAACACAGTTATGCGATGTGAACGCGGAGAACAACAACAAAAACAGCAACGAAAAAAACAGCAACAATAACAATAATAACAACAGTGCACATAAGCATTTTTAATATAGTACAGAACCCGACAGCAAGCCCCCCCCCACACCCCACATTCCATAACCACCCCTAAAACCCTAACGTCGTACACGTATGCCGTACATGCACGGCACATCCCCTCACATGATCTTATCCGCCACGGGGTCCAAGAACGCTCCAAATACCGTCGCAATCTTGAGCTGCGTAGCGCCCCAGTACGGCAAAGGAGAGCATGCCGTACACATGCATTTACGACAGTACAATCAGTCATAAGGCCGCCAAAAGGAAGAATTCGTGTGGAAGACGCGAGGTTGATGCGAAAACGATCTAGTTCACGGTCGGCTTTCCGTACGACGACGAGTACGGCACCATCGAGACAAGTACGGCATAGGGTATGTTGGGGTTGGGGTTGGCGGCGAGTGCGCGGTGGAATGAGCGGAGGGGGGGTTGCAACCAATCCACACACGTAACGTCAGCTCCGAAACCGCAACCAAACCAGATATTTCCCCCTTCCCCTTTTCCCCCCTAGCCACACAACCCGCTTAGCATCCTGTTCCGGTCAGGTTGCCTTTCCTCTACCCCTCCCCACATCGCTAACCTTTTCTTCCCTTTCCCCACCCACCCACCCACCCACCCACCCACCATTCACCCACCATTCACCCACCCATACACGCACCCATTCACCCATCCATCCACCCACCCATTCACCCACCCATACATGCACAAAGAATAACTTCTCGTTCTCACCTTCCTCGCCAAATAGCCATCAAAGTAATCTGTGACGGATGCCGCAATGAACATCACCGCGCATATGGTGGGCGTGTAAGTGTGTTGCAGCTCCCACGCGACCAGCAGCACCGGCACCAACAGCAGCCGGAAGAACGTCAGAATGTTGGGCAACGTCATGAGCGGTTGGGGAACGGGGGGATGAGGTACGACAAGCGCGGCGTGGCGGTAGAAATCGCTGCGGCGGTCTATGGGGGAAATGAGGGATTCCTGCGGTTTGGTTTCGGAGGATTTGGGAGGAGGGGACGGGGGAAGGGAAGGTGCGTGTCATGGCCGTGAATTTCAATGCAAGAGGGCAGCGTCCCCGGAAAGGCATGTCTGGATATGACATCATCTAGAAAGAAGTTGGAGATGGGAACCCCCGAAAGCTAAGGTCAGGGAAGCGAGAATGGCAGGCTTTAAAGGACTTTTTAAGGACGTGGGAAGTGGGCTGGGCTGAGGGACAGCCAAGTTGTGTGACTGGCTTTTCAGGGCGAGCATTGTGTCCCTTGCGTAGTGTCCATTTTCGCGGTAAGCCTCACCGCAGGTTTCTGCACCCCGATCAGCGGCACGATCGGGATATCTGAATCTGGTGGATCGTTGGCTTTCGCCATGGTGACGAAGCTCTTGCTGCTCGCCGGGTTACAAAAGGTGCGATAAGATGACTATTCCCGTTCCCTGGTAATCAAAGGCCGGCCCAAGTTGGCAAACCTAAAGCACAATTTGCGTCAACTGAAATTGCATATACTTTGTGAACAAAGCACAGCCAATCCTGCAACACATGTAACTTTCGGTAACTTCCTCTGCGTTCCGGCAATGTTCCCGTCCTCCTGCATCACATCCCAATCAGCTTGCGTTGGATCATGTCGTTCACTTTGGCGTCACAACCGGACGAAATGGCTGCAGAACACGCGGTACCCCAACGGTGAGTTGTACGGAAATCCGCTTCTGATGTTCGTGTCCTCCTATGTTTGTGCGCCGAATGTGATATCGCCGTATTGATTTATGCTTGTCGTATTATGGAGTTGCATAACTGGTGCAGCCTGAGCGTCCTGGTCCGAACTAGTAAGAAGACCCTCTAATACGGCATCGCGAAGAATTCATGTAACCTCAGCCAAAATCAATCAACGAAAAATGTTAAACGTAATATCCTCCGCTAAACTTACTCCCCGCCTGCACCGGTCCGAACCGGCCGCAGTCCCGTTGATGCCACTGGCATTACCGTCCATATCCAAACCTGCAACTGTTGCGACCATTCGTCTCGCACAGCACCCACCAGCCAGTGGGGATCTTGATCTCCTCCTTCCAGATACCCACACCTCGCTTCCTGATAGCGGAAACAGCGGCTGTAGCCACATCAGGAGCAACAATCGCCTCAGCTACAGCCGCCGTGGACTGCTGCTTAAGCTCGCAGCGACAGGCGCTACAGCCGCCGCTGCCGGAGCCATAGGGCCCTCTCAGCGTCCCGCTGTTGCCCTGCCGCTGGGTCCTCTGGGTCCTGTGAAACGTGTGGGTGGCGAGAAGCGTACGGGGCTTCCAGCTGAGGACGTGGCGGTGGGTCGCTGCGGGTTGGTGTGGGTCACGAAAAACACACACACACACACACACACACTCTCTCTCTCTCTCTCTCTCTCTCTCTCTCTCTTTTAGCTCGGTGTGGTCCGGTCGTTCGGTGGTTCGGTTGCACTCACGACTGCTCCAGGGAACTGTTCCCGCCCACCCGGCGTTCGCTTCTGCCTAAACTTATATATTGTCATTCGAAAACCGACGCCTCCGAGCGGCATTGACTTGAGAAAAAAAAGCAAAACTATTTTAAGATTTTCTGATATTTCTTTTTGAGGGGCTTTCTTTGGATGTTTCTGGAAACTTCGATTTGGAAAAAATCACAAAACTACCACTCCATGGTGGATCTCCCCCCGGATTACAAACCGTATTACGAGGAACGAATTACGGCGACTGCTTTTTTTGCCTTTCATCATCATCGCCAGTTCATCATCAGGGCCGCTGCCTCCAGCGGCTGATACCGTTGTTTTTAGGTGCTTCATCCTCCCGCTCAAAGCACTGCTGGTATTTATATAAAGTTCATTTTCGTGGCCCCTCTTGTAGCCTCTGTTAGTTGTCTACGTCAGGTTGCCTAATCGGGATCGCCGGCATTGGTTGATGCTGGTAAAATAAAAAAATTGTTTAGAGCTGCCCACCATTGACCTCCTCCTCCTCCTCCTCGTCCTCCTCCTCGTCCTCCCTCAATCACTCGATTCCACTTAATGGCAATCACTAATCCTTTTCCCCAGACAACGATCCTGATAGGCACTGGGGAGACACCTCTCTCCCTCCTTTTTTTCTTAAATGTACGATCGTATATGCATATCTGTACATTCGTACATCCGTACACGCAGGAAATTCTTCGCCATGACTTAGCTGAGGGGCAGTACTTCGTAACGGGGAAACTAACCAGGGAGATTTTTGCTGATGATTGCAGGTGAAGAGAGAGCGAGGAGTGAGAGTGTGTGTATGTGTATGTGTGTGTATGTGCGCGTGTGTGTGTTCATATATGTGTGTATTGTATGTATGTATGTACATACAGATGCTTGCCTGGAAATTCGTAAACGCACGCACGTGTGCCTGTTTAGCATGTATGTATGTACGTCAGGTTTCTTGCTCATAACAGTGAAGGCCAATTTTTTTTGGTTTTTTGGTACACTTTTCAAAAAGAGAAAGTGTAAAGGAAGTCCTGGCCCCGTAGCGAGGATGGGAAGGAAGAGAACCGAACCCACCCCTCCACAGCCCACATGCCCACAGGTCCGCGAGTCATCCCCACGAACCCAAAACATCCACGCCCTCCCACCCCCCTCCACGACCCCTTCCCTGGTTCCGGAGCGGCATGGAGGTTCAGTAATAGCTGCAGGTCGTTGCAACCTTGTGTGTACGGCACCTCTTGTGTCCCTTTTCAGCCTCCTTCTGTCAGCATTTTCTTTTCTCAAGTACTTTTTCATTAATCCTTCCCTATGACTTCAGATTTCTATTATTTTCTTTCTTTTTCTCCCCCAACATCTCCGTACCAACAGATTTGTGGATCCTACCAACGACGTGACCGGTCTCTCCAAATACCTCACTGCTCTGGGCGTGCTGTTTGACCCGCAGTACAGCAAGGTACGACAGTGTACTGCATGTGTACGACAACGGTGTACTGCTAACCTTGTATAGTCGTACGGCTACCGTTCCCTACACCTAGTAATAATTACCTTCAGTTTGACGTCCCCCCTGCTCCTCCCCTCCCCTGCCCTCTCCTGCCCTTCGTCCCAAAACTCCAAAATAATTAGTCCTTAACAAAATTTATCCTTAAAATAAAATCCGTTTAATAAATGAAAAATTTGAAAACCCTTACCGAGAAATATCCCGTTCGCCCAAGTCATCGTAACTATACCCCCGCGCACTCATTCCATCTACGTTTATGTAAATCACCCAAATCACTCCGGACCACTAATATTTTATTATTTCGGTATTTGTTTTACTGGCAGGTTGAGTTGTTGGATATTCGTGTTGTGGGTCCTCGTCAAGTGGAGGCCGACTGGCGGTTGGGGGGCTACCTGGTGTTCCCCTGGCGCCCCCTCGTGCAACCCTTTACGGGTGAGAAATCGAGGGGCCGAGCGGAAGAGGCAAATCAGCCGAACAGCCACAAGCTTGCGACACCGTTAGCTACGTATCTATCTACCTACCTACCTACCTACCGTACATACATACATACATACGTACAACATGAACCTGACGATACTTTCTATCGCTAAATCTGCTGCGGAAGGCAACACGCAAGGAGCGGATACAGGTGCACTTACCCGCACACTCACAATGTATGTATGTTTGTATGTACGCATCTATGTTTTATGTACATTTGCGTGTGCGTGTTTGCTTCGTATGTATGCATGTGTATGTGTGTGTACTCTTGCACACACGCGCCCACAGGTCACACGGTGTATACGCTCAACGAGTCGGGTTTGGTTTCGGAGCAACGTCAGACCTGGAGCATCAGCGCCGCCACTGCTCTGTTGGAGAGCTTCACCCCCTCCTGGGGCCCTCGAAAGCAGCTGTTCTGAGCCTCTGTATGCATGTATGTATGTATACATATATAAATGTATCTATGTATGACTAAGACAGTGTTATCTAAGTCATACATATATAAATGTATGTATGTATGACTTAGATTATACTGTGGGCCGCGAGAGCCGGGGGCCGAAGCCGAAACACAGCGCAAGGGTCGGGAGC
>NW_003307608.1:412864-473381 GCF_000143455.1 Volvox carteri f. nagariensis
CCGACCCCGTATATATGTGTGTGTGTGTGACAGGAGCCAGCTTGTGTAGTACTGTAGCTAGCTTTCTGACAGAGCGCATACGCGCGCTTCCTTAGACCCCCGGTGAGTGGGTTTTGATGAGACGTACGCGGCAATAGCGGGAGTTTTAGGGTTTTAAGAGGGAGGGAGAGAGAGAAGGTATGGGTGGGGGGGGATGTTGCACGTTGTTGGAGTTGGTGTAAAGGACTGATGGAAGAGATGGTGATGAAAGGATGGCGGTGTGTTACCTGGTGATGGAAATGTGTGTGCGTGTGTGTGTATGTGTGTATGTGTGTATGTATGAGTGTATGTGTGTATGTGCGTATGTGTGTATGTGTGTATGTGTGTATGTTGCATCCGCTGTTTGTAAAAGCAGCTGTGGAGTTGAGGTTTATGGACCGAGATTCGCACTGCTGGATTGGTGGGCGACTGCTAAGCCCTCTACCTCTTCGGTTGTTCGGGTGAGAGGATGAGGAGGGATCCTAGAAGGCAGAATCAACCGCCTTGAGGACTAGCAGTTCGTACGGCAGTGTAGTACAGTGTGGTAATGGTGGATGGTGCTGCATAGTATGATAAATCGTAGAAATGACAATATGTTCAAATGGCCCAGAAGCCTCCCACTCTGTAACAACATTACATCACATTACATTACATAACACACGCGAGGTAAAGGAGGAGGAGGTAAACCAACGGAAGGAAAACAGATACGGCAACACAAGGACAGTCACTACTAACTAACGAACTAACTAACTCGGAAACCTGCACAGCCAAAAGAGGGCATGAGCGGACTTTTTAAGATGGAATGCCCGCGCCTAATACACTGAGTGTTCGAATGTTGGAATTCTGCCGGCACACGGGGTTTTGGTCGTTATCACGCATTACGACCAGCATGTTATGCCATGCCATGCCATGCCAGATGCAGGCATCGAACTGAAAAAACCAAAAAAACTGCCAATCTCAAACTTTTCACAAGCAGCACGGCACTCTAACAGAACATGCTTTTCTTCTTCAACACCGCATTTACACAACCGACAAATACGCTGAGATCCGGGACATCTAACTAATCCCGCAAGTAAACCTTAAGAAGAGGCAGGAAGAGACCACCTGAAAATGCGATAGCCGGATAAGGGACCTTGGAAATCTCACTCGCGTGGGATGTATTGTCCGGCGTACGTTATGGAGAGTGCGTGCAATCACAGTAATGTGCCGCCGTACAGCTAGTACAATTTTAAAATGGTGTGTTACGCCGCAAATACCTGAGTTACAGGGCGAGGATTGCTACTGGAGATTTTTGGAGTGCAAGGTACTTCGTTAGATGTGTGTAGCTGTGTGGCCAGGAAGCCCTGTGAGTGGATGTGTACATGAAGGATAGGGAACATGCGCGGAAGCCGACCAAACAACAGGCGTACAACGCCCATACCCAAGGTTGCATAATTTCTTCTAAAGACAAGCGCAAATCAGATTCACAGGTAATTTTTATAGCTTTTCGCTAGTCGTCGCTCGTAAGAGCCCTCAGGGGGCATGGGCCAGCTGCTACGCCCACTTCCGCGAAACAAGCATTTCAGAGATATACGTAAATCAATATAATAAATAATACCAATAGAGAGATTTAACAGTTCTCCTAAGCGTCTGAGTCTTTTCGGTGATTCTGGAGGTCCGCCGGCATGTACGATAGATATGTTGCTACGTGGATGGTGGGCTTCCCCTTTAAGGCATTGTATCTCACACAAACTTAATTTTACTGTTATGTTTTACGTTTGTGACTGGTACGGGTGCACCTGACGCGTTTCCAGCAATACTAAAGCCGTACACGGACGAGAAGCTGCTGATGGGTCTGGCTTAATACTACCTAACTTCACAAATGAATATTGGTAAGGGGATCGTTCTACCCAAACTTCCTACCTTTAGGCACTTCAGTTATGCCGTCGACAAGAGCGTTATTTTTATCAATGGCGATTGGAGCGCAGTGCAAAATCCTAAACCTAGTCAGTTTGAAATAAATTTTCAAAGCTTTACATTACCGGAAAGTAGCTATCATCGAGGCTGCGACCAGTGACCTGCGTTGTGGGCTCCCGCGGGTTTACCCTTGCAGCCTGCGATGAACAAACATTCCTCAGGCGTAAATGAGGCATTTCCCAGCTTAAGTGGTGGCATCGGAGCTGATGGCTTAGGCTTTCGGCAGTTTGAGAGTTCGCTGGACCGCATTGTCAGCGGCAGCCGCGCGCAGGAAAGGACAGAACCAGACTCACACCCGGTGGCCTACAACGTGAGCATTTATGGCCACTTGGAGACCTCTTCCCATGCTCTTAGGCGAGCCATGACTGTTGCTTCAACGCCGCTTCTATCCTCGCAGAGCCGCTTCCAGTTCTTCCACTCAAAACGCACGAGCATTATCAACGACTCGGCAGCTAATGATGTGAGATTGGCGCAAGGAAACGGGTTGGTGTGGGACACTGATGGGTGGGCGCCATGCAACGTCGCGCTTTCGTCGTATTCCCCTCTTGTCTCCTTTTACGGCTCAAGCTCTTATCCTCCCCCCCCCGGTCCATATGGCGGCCGCCTTCCCGGTCTAAGGAAATCGGAATCACCTCTTGAAGATAAATCTGTGATACAACTTAAGTTATGAGTCTCCTTCCTCCTTTGTGGCTGGATTGGGAAAATGCCAAGAACGTTTGGTTTGGGGTCGGAGTTGGGATTGATGGTGGGTCCAAGATGTTGGAAGAGTGGTCGTTAACTTGCATACGACGAGTTCTGAATCAAGGTTAAGGAAGCGATAAGTGAATGATGATTCTATTTCATGGGTCAAAGTGGGTGTGTGGGAACTGGGATGGGAATTTTTAGTGGTTGCCAAATTATTTTGCGGGGTTACGGGTTTAAGGAACAAACTGGTACTACGGGACGTGCGATGACCGCTTCCAAAAGTTGGACGCTATTAAAGGACACGGGGAACAGGGTGAAGAGTTCTCAACGGAAAAACCGCCTTGAAGCGGTGGGGGAGGGAGGGAGGGAGGGAGAGTCCAACGTGATTAACCTAAAAACACATGACGTGTCGGAGTGTTTGGCCTCTAGGGCTTGGGGTTTGACGCTTGGGGTTTGGCGTCCAGTGAGACAGCGTGGCCTTTCCTAGGTCGTGTGTTTTGCCGGGGCTCTGCATCGCGGCCCGGGCAGCTTGGAAGAGAGGAATGACTGGGACTCTGGATCTGAATCTGGTTTCGGAGGCGACCGATCATCCTCCTTCTCCTCGTCATTGTCATTGTCATCGTGTCATTGCCATCGTCATTGCCATCGTCATCACCCTCACCCTCACCCCCATCCGCTGCTTCTTTCAACCTCTTTCAAACCTGGTCCTGCCCGTTGCTCGCAAACGGCCTTTTTTTAATTACGCGCCCGTACATCTGTACGTACGGCAGTTGGCGGGCCGGGAAGACTCTTTGGTCAAGGCTTGGCGTACGGTTTCGGAGATCGATGCGCTTTTGGGCAGTGATTTTCGTCCCGCTCTCAGCACCACATGTGAGGATGCAGAACGACCCGGCCCGGTGGACGAGTCGTACGTCAGAGTAAGTACGATAACCTGTACGGCACGTGTAGGGGGTGTTCTATCCGCATTCTGCATTATTATGTTATTATGTTTCATGGCCTTCACTTCCGCAGCTGTTCACGTGTGTGTTCGTGTCCGTCTTCGTGTCCATCTCCGCCTAAGTCTCCGCCCCCTCGCATAGTTCTTTTCCCCGCCTGTCTGTCTGTCTGTCTGTCTGTCTGTCTGTCTGTGTATCTCTCGCACACTTCACAACTCTGCATCTTGGTAGCTTTGCACGCGACGCCCTCCTAGAGGCGTACATGCATTTATTTATTCATTCATTCGTTCCCCTCTCCCTCTCGCCGGGATGAACGGGTGCTCAGCGGCTCAATACGGAGCTGGAAGCCGCTATGAACGTGTCTCTGACATTTAAAGAAAGGTATCGGACAACCCGAGGAACCAGAAGTGGAGTCGTTGGTGGTTTTGGAGCTGGTAGCGGCTGGGCGAATGATTCGGTGGGGGAAGGTCATGGGCCAGGGAGGGGACCTTCCGCAACTGCGACGGTGGACGGCGGCGGCGGCGGCGGCGGCGGCGGGGCCAGCGGGCAGATGGGGGAGGCTTACAGTCGAGGTGTCGGCGGTGGCGTGGCGGCGGCAGGTCAGTACGGCATTGTCCTTTTGCAGGTGTCGTGCTTCCGTGTGCTCGTAATTTCATTATTTTTCTGTATGTATATGCTTGTGTATGTGTATGTATGTACGTGTGTATGTGTGAGTATGTGTGAGTATGTGTGTGTATGTGTGTGTATGTGTGTGTATGTGTGTGTATGTGTATGTGTGTGTATGTGTGTGCATGTGTGTGCATGTGTGTGTATGTGTGTGTGTGTGTGTGTGTGGAAGTGTGAGTATGTGTGTGTGTGGAAGTGTGTGCGCTGATGTAGGCCTGACGGGTTGGCCTGCTTTTGTGAGAGATGAGCTTAGAGCTGTGTCTCTCAGAAACCAAGACAACTCTCAACAACAGATATCTTGGCTCTCAGATCGATGAAGAACGCAGCGAAGTGCGATACGGAGTGTGAAGTGTAGAAATACGTGATCCGGATTCACGTTCTTGTTGCCGTACCCTGACATTTTAACAAAAACTGTTTTCCACTGTGGTCACGCCCCATGCCATTCCTTTCATCCTCCTGTACTTCGACCATATTTCTTATATTCATATAATTTGCGCTCCCTTCAGGACTCGATCGCACGACGTTGACAAATCCTCACGGCAGCGTCTTGGCAACCCCGCCACCGCGTCAACGCCTGTCGGAGGCGTCTGGTACGGCAATCAGCGCCGCCGTCGCCGTCACGTCCTCCACCTTTCACCAGTTTCAAAGCCGTACAACCTCAAATCAACACCAACTAAATAACGTCGGTCCGTCGTCGCCGACGTCGCGTTCCCCACGCTTTGGAACGTCCGTTACGGCAGCAGCGGCAGCAGCGGCAGCAGCAGCAGCAGCGGCGACGGCGGCGTCAACCTCTGCACCAACATCTGGTGGCGGCGGCGGTGTCGATAGTACGGCGGCGGCAGCTACAGCGGCGGGGGCACTGACGGGGATTGGGATAGGGGCTGGCGGCGGCGGCGGCGGCAAGGGCTTGTCGTCGTACCCGTCCGTACACAGTCCCGTACCACCAGTATCCCCGGGGCCGCCGCCATCGCCTCGTTCCGTATATGCGCACGCCGCATCGACGTCGGCATCGACGTCAGCGGGGTCGGCAGTGGCGGCGGCGGCATCGCCTCCGCCTCCGCCGCCTCCGCCAGCGCCGACGGCGATTTCGCCGCCGCTGCACCGCAGGCTGCAAACCTTGAACGGTGGCGCTGGCGGCGGCGGCGGCGGGATACGAGTGGCCGTCGGGTCGGCGTTGGATCACGGTGTGTGGGACAGCGACGGTGTGTGGCGGCCGGCGGATCCCGTACACGAGGTGTACGTCCCGCAGCACTTGCAGCGGATAGGTCCTGACGATCTCGTCAAGGTGGGTGGCGGAGGGGGAGGGGATGTGAGATCCCGACGTAGGCGGTGCTTGTGGTGGGGTGAGGAGGAGGGAGTGCGGTGTGTAGGGATTTTGGGGGGTGACGGTGGGAGTAGTGGGTGGGTGGGTGCAAAGGCGGAATAATCGGAGGGTTTTCCGTACAAAGAGGGGGGAGTTACGTACAAAGCGGGAGATTTTCCCTACAAGGGGGGGTAATGGGAGAAGGGTACGTACGGGGTGGTGCAGTGGGTGGGGAAGGAAAGACCAGGAAAGACCAGGAAAGACCAGGAAAGACCAGGAAAGACCAGGAAAGACCAGGAAAGACCAGGAAAGACCAGGAAAGACCAGGAAAGACCAGGAAAGACCAGGAAAGACCAGGAAAGACCAGGAAAGACCAGGAAAGACCAGGAAAGACCAGGAAAGACTGTACGAATTCGGAGCACGGACTGTGCTGCGAGTGTAGGAAGAGTGGCTGTATTTACTGGCACACTCTCTCTCTCTCTCTCACATACACACACACACACACACACACACACCTAGATTTTCCCATTGTCGATATTCTAAGCTTGTGACCTTAACTAAGTTATACAAAGGGGTGCTGGTTTGAAATAGACTCCCATTGATTGACTGAACTTCCATATCGACGGCCTGGCGCACCCACACATGTTTTCCTGCCTTGTAAAAGGTGTGCTACTCCGTACCCCTTTTATTTCTGTGACTACTCCGTACCTTGTTGATGTGTACTGCTTTCCTGCTTCGCCTGTAGTTTTCCCTACCTGCCTCCTGCCTGCCTCCCTCCCTCCTCGTTCTTGGACAGGTTCGGGAGCTGGGTCGTGGCTGTTTTGGCAGTGTGTGGCTGGCCAAGTGGCGGGGGGTGGAGGTTGCGCTGAAGGAGCTTATCAACCAAAGTGCTTTGGATGGACCTGCGAATGAGGTGAGGCGGCGGGGGTAGCGATGTTCATGGTGGGGTGACAGTCGTATGTGATGTGGATGAAAAGGACGACTGTATGACGGCAGGTTCGGCAGACTGAACAGGCTTTCTAAAGTTATAAAGTGTAAATTAATCGGTATTGCCATCAATTCGCTATAGTCTAGGCGGTTAGGATACGAGATTCTCACTCTCGAGACCCGGGTTCGAGTCCCGGTGGCGAAAGATGTTTTGTCATTGTGTTCCTCCCTCCATTAAACTTTTGTCCAGCTTTGATGTACTGATGAACATCCTTACGTAAAATCCTGCTTATGATCACATCTTATGAGCGTCTTTCTACATTTCTTAACCTGTCTCTGCACGAAATTGGAGTTTTGGCAGCGCCGCCCTTCCGTTGCAACACCGTTGGGTTGCGCCACGAACCAGCAAGCAGAAAGCTCCGTCGTAATCCTTTTTCGATTTGCTTTCTCATTTGCTTCGGCTCTCCGCCTTTCATATGTGATATGTAATCCAAGCTTCTCTGCGGCAGCTGCAGCCCAATCGACATCTGGAACAATGGCAAGGAAGCTAAGCTGTGCCACATTCCCGAATTCTTTTACTTTTACGCCATTGTAAAGGTATTCGCTTCTTCCCCGGCTTTGCGTCTTTAAAATGTCGATTTGTTTAGTCATGTTTTCGCAGCTTTGAATTTATCAACCAAAAACCCACTATACCTTTCGTATATGAGAAAGATGTCTTTGTGTCGATTGTTTTCTTCAAACGCAGCCAAATGATACCAAGATATGCGTTGCGAGGCTGACCTGCTGACCGTCCCTCTGCTGCTGACTGATTCCGGGAGACCATGACTGACTCAAATGGAATTTCCAAGTCATGCCATGCATACCCACATACATGGGTCTCATAGGAATCAGATGCACACAAATTCATTACATCGCGAATGCACTGTGCAGAATGAACATAGGATGTCCAGAAATGTCTCCATCTCACACAGCAAACCCACATTTCTCAGCTCATTCTCTCTCGTCATCGGATCGCTACTGCCTTTCCAAATCAGCAGACTGAAATCTGATAGTTAATGCTCCCTTGCCTTCTAAACTCACTTTCCCAATTCTCATTCACACACCGCCCAACGCTAACCCCGCCACGCGTTCCCCCTGTAACACAGCAAAGGCGTAACCCCGGATGCTCAGATGGGCCTTGCGTCGTTACAACCCCCCTCCTCTCTCCCCCCCAATACACACACGCTCACGCAAATCCCCCACCGCCACGCACGCATGCAGGTGTTCTACGAGGCGGAGCGTTTGGCCTCTCTTAGGCACCCTTGCGTCATCGCCTTTTACGGCATTGTAACCGTCCCCGGGTGCTATGCTACCGTTGTGGAGTACCTGCGGATGGGCTCTCTGAAGAGCGGACTCACCCGGCTGAGGAAACAGGTGTGCCGGTGCGTATGTATGTATGTATGACTTAGATTACACTGTGGGCCGCGAGAGCCGGGGGCCGAAGCCGAAACACAGCGCAAGGGTCGGGAGCACACAGCACAAGTCGGTTAGTCTTGTATGTATGTATGCATGTATGTGCGTATGTATGTATGATGCTTGTGTCGTCGTATGGATGTGCGTAGTGTGCGTGTATGTATGGTAGGAAATCGTGCCTTTGTGCTGCGTGACTAGTCTGTGTGTGTGTGTCTGTGTGTGTGTGTGTGTCTGTGTGTATGTGTATCTGTGTGTGTGTGTATCTGTGTGTGTGTGTGTGTGTGTCTAGGAGGGCCCTCCGTTCTTTCCTTCTGCTTCTTCCGCTCCCCCTGCCCGTTGGTGTTCTCGTGTTGGTGTTCGCTGACCATGACGGCGACACGATATCATCACGTTGTCGTGCGACTACGATGTTTGATTGCCGTACAGGGTTCAGCCGTATTCGTACCGTGTAAGGGTGGTGTATATTACAAAAGCATCGACTGCACTACCTCCCCTGCCTCCTCCGGCCTATGGCTCGGTATAGTTGTTGTAGTAACATGTACTGCTGCTTATTTTGTCGTCGATATGACTACTACACCCCTTGCGCGACATGCGGATAGGGGGCGGACATCAGCCGGCGGCTTCGGGCGGCAATCGCTTTGCAGGTGCGTATGGCTGCACGGCAATGTCGTACATGAGAGTACGACATAGTACGGCATTCTACTTGAATACAGGAAACCGGTTTTATGACTTATGCTAGGAGAAGGGTTGTTGGAGAGTGTCTGTCATTTGCCAGGTTGCGGCGACCCTAGCTAGTGAAATAAACTCGTTACTTTATTAACGCCAAACTTATTAGCTAGTGAAATAAACTCGTTACTTTATTAACGCCAAAAGAAATTGTTGACATAGCAGGTGGATGTCGTACACGCATAAACACATACACATACATACATACATACACCGCGGCCGCTCAAATCGTTATATATTTACGTCAGTCACACCTCCTTCCTTCGGCCGTCCCATCCTCAACATTCCCCGACTTCTTCAGCTTTACACAAGCCGGGATGCTCCCATCTGCCGTACACCCCGCGTCGCACACTCCACAACCACCTTGCCTCCGTACACCTTGCCTCCGTACATGCCCCATTACAAAGGGGTTTTTCCTTCACTCCTCCTAAACCCCCTCCCCTCCCCTTCCCTCTCCTCCCCTCTCCTCTCCTCACTAACACAAACCGAAAGGCTGCTCGCGGTATGGAGTATCTCCACGGTCAGTACCTGGTGCACTTCGATCTCAAGTGCGATAACCTGTTGTGCGACCTGCGAGATCCGTCGCGACCGGTGGTCAAGATCGGCGACCTCGGGCTGTCCAAGGTGAAATATATAATAAGGGATTGCTGATAAAGAAGTTTGTTATCCGGTCGTTATTGATTTTATGATTCTGTACTTTTTTCCATGCTTGTACGCGTTTAGGCATATTGCGTTTTGTAAATGCGCAAATCGGCAGCACCACATCCACGACGTATGATTAGTATAATGTATAAATAATATTATTATATTAGTATTTATATATGTCTACATCATAACACATAATCAACCTTGACAAACATTGCCTTTTCACGATGTAATTTTATGTGTTCGTATGTATGTTTGCACACACACGCGTGGATACTCGCCCTCCCTATCCAACGTCGCAACCGGTTTCGTGTGCGTTTTATGCATGTGTACGACAACTGTACGACAGAAAAAGAAGGATAGTTTTGTGAGCGGTAACATGCGAGGAACTCTGCCGTGGATGGCTCCGGAGCTATTTCCTGGGGTACGGGAGAAGCAACGTCAGGCGGCTTTGGCGGCGGGTGTACGGGACGAAGGTTGCAGCGACGGCGTGAGTGACCTAGGCACTGGGCCAACGACTACTGTAACCGCCTCAACCGCAAATACGAACGGAGTCGGTATGGATTGCCTGGACGACAGAGTCAACGAAAAGGTACTTCAGTTATCGTAATAGACGTGGTGGTTGCGCTTTTTAACCAATCCCTGTTGTTGCCCCTTTCCGCTTTCCCTTTTTCCCCCCTCTGGGTCCATCTTGTATCTGAACTTTCACACACATACAGACGCACATACATACACACACATAGCTTAGGCGGTATTTCCGTTGGGCCTGGGATCCCGCAGTCCCTGGCCAGCGTCGTCAGGCCCGGACAGATACTTGTAACAAACACATGGACGCATACATGCATACATAGTAAGTATGTATTACATACTTACTTACGTATCGCGGCTCAAATATTAAAAAAAATAACCTTTTATTAATCACATGCAATACAAAACACACATGACTCAAACAATGGCAAGTTTTGATCCCTGAGCATAACAAGTAACAAACCAGTCGATTACACGTAAGGATAGTGGCGACACACCAGCGATCACTTCATACAATAGTTTTCGATGTCCATGGTTTTTCTGGTAGTACGATGTTAATGAAGTCTGCAACGCCAGGTTGCGGAAGAATTGTAAGAGTGGATGACGTGTTCCGATTTCTCCTCCCCATGAAGTCCTCCAGCCGAAAGAAAATATGCATTTTTATATCTTATCACATAACTAACGACAAAATATAAATAACCCAAAAAACAATTAAAAGCTTTACAAATTTGTAGGTGGACGTATTTTCCTTCGGCATCGTGTTATGGGAGATCTGGCAGCTCGGGGAGCAGCCGTACAGTTCGTACAGTCTGGCCGACATATTCGCAGGCGTTATGACCGGGAGCCTCCGGCCTGGAGTCCCCGGAGACTGCGATCCGGATTGGGCGGCACTGATGCAGGTACGTGTGTATGTATGTATGTATGTATGATGTGTGTGACAGGGGGCACATATCTTCACCCGTGTCCGCTACCCGGCGAAACCCTGCCTTCCCCGGTATTTCGGGGCACCCTCTTTTAGTCACCCTGGCCGACTTCTCAGTGGATCGCTCAGCTTCCGCACCCGCCATCGGCATCCAACGGAATTTGCCGAATCAACAACGGCTCAACTCCACTCCCGGTCAGCTCATAGGCCTACTTTATCCCAGGTCACCACCGTCCATCGACTAGGGACACTTTACCTTCCACCATCGGAAGGATTTTCGACCCTGACAGGTCTCGATCCCGGAACCTTCGGGGGCATGTGTCAGCATGTGTGTATGTATGTTTATGCGTGCGTCTGGATGTGTGTTTGTGCATGTGTATGTCTAGGTGTGTGTATATTCATGTATGTATATTCGTACAACCTAGCTGCGAGCAGCTGTGTTTGCGTGTGTATGTCCCCTGTCGGCCCCTCCCCCCCGCGTCCTATTGGCCATCCTGCTGCCTCTCTTCCCCCGTTCCTTTCCTGTCTGCGCTAACCCCCAACTGCCCTAACCTCCCCAACTGCCCTAACCTCCCCAACTGCCCTAACCTCCCCAACTGCCCTAACCTCCCCAACTGCTTCCCGTCATCTCCACCCAAAAGGCATGTTGGCACGACAGTCCCCGAGCCCGCCCCAGCTTTAACGCCATAGCGGAACGGCTGGAGGAGGTCCTGGAGAGATTGACGAAACAGGAAGCGGCCGCAGCGGCGGCGGCGGGTGGGCCTGATACCCGTCGATTTTAGAGAAGGCCGTCTGGTCCAGCACTGTATGTGTGCACGTGTGTATGTGTGTATGTATGTGTGTGTGCACGTGTGTATGTGTGTGTGTGTGTGTCACCAACGATTCCCATCCCTCGCCCCTTTGTTTTCCCCCGACCTCGATGTGCTATGCATGTGTTTATGTATGCCTGCATGTAAGGTATTTTTCGGCTTTCTGGCAGTAGCGAGTCAGAAGGACGAGGGCCCAGCGGCAATTGCGCTTGACGAAAAACCACAGCACAACAACGATGTGCGCAATCGCACGCAGACACGCTCCAATTTGCGCTTTTACTCACACGTGTATGTCGTACATGACGTGGGTGTATGCATAAGTTTTTGCATTACTTCATCTAACGCTCATAATTGTGCTCTGGAAGGCGGTACATTTCATGTTGGTGTTATAGGAGGTCAAGATATCACCTTCAGGTTGGGGTTGTACGAAGCGGGAGATACTGTAGCAGCGATGTGGTGGGATAGTTAATTTGAGCAACGAGGTAATACCCATCGGGACATTAATTTTATTGCGGACATGCATTTCCGTGAAAGCATTTCGACGTTGTGCTCATCCATCTCACATCTGGACGCAGACTGCATTTGTATGGGCGCTGCAGCAGCGGCAGTTTGGGACTCCAGGAACATTACCTGGTTTATGTTTGCGTGTACTTGAATATCTAAGTATTCCCGGGTGAAAAAAATATTGCGAATGCCGTACTTGCCGTACTTGCGATAAGGACTTGTTGCCTGGTTATTGGAATTGGAGTTTTAAGACTGGGTTTCGAAACCAACTGTACTGGAAAGAAAAATCAGGAAAGCGGAAAGAAAAGCAAGGTGGGCAAGAAAAGCAAGCCTTCTATGCTTTTGGCTGGTTATTTGGAAAAGGAACAAAGTTCTTTCTCTTAGCTTGTCTGGATGCTCTAAGCTGCTACGTAGAGGTGATGCGGACACTGTCAGGCGGTCCGTGTATTTCAGCTGCGACTTTTTTCAAGGTGACTATTGCGGAAGCCCTGCTTCGCTGGTTCACGGGAAAAAGGGAGATCGTCACCGTTGTAAACGGGAGACTTCCTGACGCGAATGAGGTGATGCATGCCGACTTTATTAACAACATGGACCTTGGCATCTCGAAGCGTCTATCTGAGCCAGGTTATGGCGAAGAAAGAAGACCTGTTTGGACTGTAGGACTATGTTTGTGCTCGTTTCTGCAGCCCGGGAACACGCGCTGTAAGCTGTCACGGACTCCCTGTTTAACCATGGAGAACTGCAGTACAGCACCGTTAACATCAGTTGTAAGTCGTTAGCTCCCTTATCCGTTTCCTAAACATCTACAGCTGTAAGACTCCGGCAAGGATGACCCAAAAGGCTCGCACAGGCTAACCTTGAAATTTGTATATTTCCGGTCGTGTGCTTTTGCTGAAACGGTTTACGCTAGGTGTTGCTTTCTCCTACTTTTCGAACTACAGCAACGCGTGGATACACTTCCTAACGAAGTCTTGGCAATATACATTTTCGGTTATACATCGGGCTGCATTGTGCTATGCTTTCCAACATCGTGAGAACGACTGGCCATCGGCCTATCACAACCTCAAAAGGCTTAAGTGTCACCGCTGTCAAAAGGATCAGAAGTGCCTTCATATGCAGAAATAAGATAGGGGATGAGCTGCTGGACTTCGTCACAGGTGCAGAAGTTCATTATGCTTGCGACCCGGTTGCACCAAACCTGACAATGCCCAATCATGGAAGGTTAAAACTGAGATAATACCTCGCTATCTGCTCCTTTGCAGCTGGCCCCAAACTCCGAAAATGGTACGGAGCCGGTGAACGACCTGTGGATGGCGGTGAGGAGCAGGTTGGTTTGCGGCCAGATATCCACCCTTCTCATAGCTGGACGAAGTGCATACGATTACTGGAAATCCATTTGCGCCCATCCGCATGACCTTTGGCTTCCTGCAATCCAGGAGCCGGAGGAGCCTGATGCGGCATCGGACGTCGTGCTAGTGACGGAAGCGGACAGTCCCATTGGAGAGCAGGTGGTGTTGCAGCTAATCCTAGCCAGGTAATAAATTTGTCTTACTCCCGTAAGGGTTCTCGGATATCATAACCAAAATCAGGGGGCAGGGTTTTCAAGGACTTGGGCCTGTCCGTAGGCAAATGGGTTGCACAGGTGGCAGCTTCATTCCACTTTGATCCAATATCCAATATCCTGAAAATTTGATTTCTTGAACTCTTCGGGGGATCTTGGGTGGTTTGGGCGATCTTGGTCTTCTGGTTCACCAGCTGTGTGTGTGTGTGTGTGTGTGTGTGTGTGTGTGTGTGTGTGTGTGTGTGTGTGTGTGTGTGTGTGTGTGTGTGTGTGTGTATGTGTGTGTGTGTGCGTGTGTGTGTGTGTGTGTGTATGTGTGTGCCTGTGCCACGCAGAAATTCGTTGGACCCACCATCTACGCCCCATCACCCCAACATATACGCCCCTTATATCTCCAAACCATCCCACCATCCCACTTCATCATAATCCATATTACCCACATGGTTTAGGCAACAGCTGCGATTGCTCGTACGAGATGTGGCAGCTGCCAAGACCGCGTACGGGCCGTACACCACGCCGCTGCCCGCCGAAGCCGTCAACAGCAGCCCCGCTCGGGCACTCCGGGGTGTCAAGTGCCTGGTGCTGCTAGGCCGACCTGCTAGGGGGCTGTTGGAGGCGGCCAAAGCGGCCAAAGTGGGGCATGTGGTGCTTCTGTCCGCGGCACCGGCGGGTATGTATGTCGTGTGCGCCGGTAGCGGTAGCAGGGACGGGGGATGGGGGGAAATCTGGGGATGGGGGGGAAAGACGAACCACACACGATTGAAGCTGCTGCCAGGGCAAGATGGATGGGGGGGAAGGACATTGTATGTATGGATTGTGTGTGGGGGGGTTGGCCGGAGACTCGCATCCCGCCAGAGCGAAGGAGAAGTGGATTGGCAGTTAGTTCGTTTGTTAGTTAGGCAGGTAGATGGATAGGCAGGTTCGTAGATACGTAGGGATGCTTAAAGTGAGTGAGTGAGCGAGGGAGGGAGGGAGGAAGGGCCATGTCACCAGCATGGATGTGGCGAACACGTATCTTGGCCGTACCCATGCCGTACCCATGCCGTGGTCGGCTTCTAGGGTCAAATTCATGTCACATTTGCTCCCCTGCATCTCACCTTGCAGTTGCCGTACTGCACCAGCTGGCGTGGCCGCTTCTGGCCAAGCCGTGTACGTACACGACAAGACATACGACCATACATACATACGCATGCACGTACGCACGCATCCCCTCATGTGCGCACTCGCAGATAGAGCCATGTCTGTGGGTGCGTGTGTTTGAAAACACACACGGCTCTCTGCGGACAAGGTTTCCACAACACATCTCCCCCCCCCCCCTCCACGCCTCCCACCTGCCCTGTCACCTCACACCACCCACCGCACCCTTCCCCCCCCACCCGCAGCTGCCAGTGATGCCGGCGGCCTCAGCCTGGGGCCCTTCTCACTCCTCGGGAGTGGCAGAGCGGCGGCGAGGGAGCTTAGGGACCTGGCGGACTCGACCGCAGAGGCGTCCGTTAAGGCATCCGGTCTTCCGTACAGTGTCGTACAGGTACGAAAGCAGCAGATAGGTGATGAAGACTTTGAAAACCCCCTAACATGCCCCCTATGTTCAAAAAAAATTAGAAAGAGCACAATAATTTTGAGCTATATAAATATGTTACATCCCAACTTACGTTGAAGCCATGTCTTATGAAGCTCGCTTGTCGTACGGCGTGTACGGCAGGTGTACGGCTTTCAAGACCCGGGAAGCACAAGCGGTGACGGCGGCGGCAGCGGAGGTGTGTCCCTCCTTCAGCAGCAACTGAAAGGGTCCGGCGGCGGCGGCGGCGGCGGCAGCAGGCGGGCAGTTATCAGGCGGGAAGACCTGGCGGCTCTTATTAGCGGTTTGGTGGATGCGGTTCCGGAGCGGGGCCGTACACTGCAGGTAATAATAAAAGTGTGACGTTGGTAGTGTGCGTCTTGATGCTGGCTTCTCAAAAGAAAATTGTAAAACGTTTGTAGTGCATGGCTGTTGGGGGTTAGTGGTTAGTGCAATGTGTAGGTCTCCGTTAGTCGTATAAGCCCCAAGTTAGTTAGGGGCCTTTCTTTGAGTGAAAGGACCCCACCCTCCACCGGAAGTTGGCAACTCGAACTTCTAGACGATTCCAACATTTATTGTTGCAGCTCTGGTGACTCTTAATCTATCTCCCGTCGCTTACAATGAACCCTGACATCCCCCCTCCTGTGAATCCCCCACCGGAACCCTGTATGTACGTATGTATGACTTAGATTGTATGTATGTGTATGTATGTATGTATGCCTGACTTAGATCACACTGTGGGCTATGTATGTATGTATGTATGTATGTACTCTGCCGGCAGGCTGTGCCCAGCACGGAGGCGACCGCCCTCGGAGGCTCCCCGCCCTTCTCCCCCCAACGGCGACAAGAAGCTCTGGAAGCGGCGTTACAAGACTTACAAGAGGACGCATCGCCGTGAGACGGAATCGCGGATAGGATTCGTCCTTTTCGTTGTCGTTGTCCTTGTCGTTGCAAATTCGGGGGGGGTACATCGTCATTGTCGCAAGTTCGCAAGTTGTACTGCTTTGCCGTACGTCATGTGTTGTGTTGCTGCGTTTTAGAGGGCCGAGATCACCGGCCAGGTTGATTTATATATAGGTGCATAATGTTTGTGGCATCGGGCCTTATGTTCGGGGGATGTTTGGGAGTGATGCATCGTGTACGTCGTTCGTTTCTGAGATGAGCTGCGAAACTGTAGTAGCTGGCAAAAGATAGAAAGGCGCTTAAGATGCTGGCGGGAGCGCTTTATTCGCGCGTATTTGTAGAAGTTATGTGTGCCGTATTATGTACCACTGCTGTTACTACAGAAATGGCAACGGGATGTGGCGGGAGGCTTCTTCACCACATAGCAGTGGACGGCGACTGAAACAGCAAGTGTGCTTATTTATTGCTGCTGTTTAGTTTATTGTACGACATACATACATGTATAAATATATGTATGTATTTTATTATATTACAAGCGTGAGGGGAAAGGAATGTACTACATGGTGGAGTGTAAGGAACAAATCCGATCCAGTAGAAGTGACACCGGAGCGAGGTACGGCGACTGTACGGCAACGGCAAAGGTACGACACGTGAAAAAGGAAAAAGGGAATAGGAAAGGAACAACAGGCTTATAACGTCATTATTCTCATCATCTCGTCACCAGCCGCGTTGTGACGTCACCGTAACGGCCCGCGTATTCGCAATGTCGTACATTGTCGTACATTGTCATCAAGCTCCCCCCCGTCACCAGACTCCCCCCCGCTCCCACACGTACACATCACTGGTCGGCGGGTCGGGCACACCCTCCCAAACAGCGTCCAAATCTAGAAGGTCGCCGTCGTCCAGGTGCAGAGCGCAGGCGGCCTGACGGCACGGCACAAGAGAGAGATACGGGGAGGTGGTTAAGAGGTAGTTGCAGGTGGTTGCAGTTAGTTAGGCAAATACTACAATTAAGGGTTCCCCCCCAATGTGTCGTACACATTCATGACGAGCCTGGTGCCGTACACATGCACGCTCACATACACACCTGCATGTCGCGGATATGGCGGGTGTTGCGGGCGCCCACTACTGCCGCAGCCACCTGCCATGGGGGGGGATAGGGGGAGTGGGCAGTAGCAGTAACCATCGTGTCGTACCATGTGTTTTTGACATTTTTCGCAACAGAAATGGATGGCGGAGAGCATAGCGGCCATAAAAATGCCCCTCGGGTGCGGAGCTGAGAGAGCTCCCAGGGGTCCGGTCAGTCAGTCGGGGGGTGGGTAGTGCCGCCAGTGCCGCCCATGACGGCGCGTTATCCGGTGGCGTTGGCACGTAAGGCGGCGGCGGCGGCGGCGCGGCGGAAGTGGCGAAACGAAATTATATTGGGAGCCGGTCCCGCAGCGGTCCCCCGCGGTAACAGAGGCAGGGTGCGGCGGCGACAGCGGCGGGCTCGAGGAGCTTTGCAGTTCTTTGAATGTCGCAATGGCCACATACATACATACACTTGAGAGACACGCACGGACCAACCTGCGGTTGGTGAAGGACCCATGCGGTAGCTACGGCACTGGACGAGACGCCGTACCGCTGTGCTACCGTACGTGTGGCCTCCAGCACCTCTTGCATCCAGCCCCATCCCCCTCCGCCACCCGCCGACCCCTGTCCCGCTTGCCGCAGTACGAAGCCGTACTTTTGCTTACTTGCCGTATCCAGGCGGACCCTGCGCGGTAGAAAACGAAAAAAGGGAAGTGACGTTGTGCTACGTCGGGGGAAATGTACGGCAGATGCACACAAACACCTTTCCAAATTCAAAATGTGACGCGCATTATTGCTTAAAAAGAGACAATGAAAAATGTAAATTTTTCGCAAACTTGCAAAGGCATATGTTGGACTGGGGTTGAGGATGTGCTTGCCAAGCGGCGCGGTCTTGTACGACCTTCCGTACAGAGCCTTTTTGTACTTCGCTAAACAAGAGAGGATGACGATCCTACACAAAGATGCACAAGATAATTATTTTTCCTTGCACGGAACAAACGAACAAACACCAAAAATTTACGTACTTGCTCGCCGGGACATTGTAGTACTTGTCCGCCAGCAAGCCACCGGCCACGGTGCCGTACGCCAACAGCTTTATGCCGTACGATGCCGCGGCCTGAACGCCAACATGGCGTGTAAAACACACATGGCAAGTACCACCCAACCCAACAGGCTGATACCGAAAGCAGGTAAGAGGTTTGCATACAGTGCCGTACGACTGTACGACATAGAGCCCTGTACGTCGGTCCCTAGCCTGGAGGCTTGATGTTCAAGAGGCTTCCTAAACCCAAATACACACACGCACATACGTTCACAACCGCCAAAGCTCCCAACTACCATTGCTCCGTACGTACCGATACCACCCAACACAAAGCCGAAACCCCAGCACCGCATATTCCCCCCCCCCGCACCTTCTCCAAGGATACCCAACCCCCCTCAACCGCCCCTCATCTCCATCTCCTCCCCAAAAACACAAAACACACAAAAACACACCTTCTCCATGAATAGTTTTGGTCGTCTGTCCAGGAGCGAGTACTGCACCTGGTTACTGACGAGGCCGACACGGGAATCCACCGCCTGGTGGGCCCCGGAAGGGGGAGGGGGGGGCGGCCGGGGGCAGGTGTAAGGAGATGGAAAGGAGGGAAATACATGCAGCAGCAGCAGTAACAGCATTAGCATCAGCAGAATTAGCTTCAGCAACATCAGCATCAGTAGCATCAGTAGCAGCAGCAACATAACAGCAGTTGCAGCAATACCAGCAGCAGTAGCAGCAGCGGTAGCAGTAGCAATACCAGCAGCAGTAGCAGCAGCGGTAGCAGTAGCAATAACAGCAATTGCAGCAGCAGCAGCAGCAGTAGCAGCAGCGAGGCCAAATCACGGAAATAACTGCCGACGTACAAAGGGGAGGAGAGATGGACGGGGAGGAACGGGAACTGGTGCCGTACACCTGTCGTATACCTGGTGTGTGCGTGTGTGTGTATTAGACCAGGGTACCGTACAGTCTCAATGACAAGTTAAAGCAACCCCTAACCGCCTCCTCATTCCCCCAAGTCCCTTATCACATGCCGTACCGCGGCCAGCTGCGGTACGGCAAAGTTGCAGACGCCCAGGTGGCTGATAAGGCCCTCCTCCCGAAGGTCCTGCGTTGTTGTACAGTCGTACAAATGGACGAACATCGAAGGAATGCTGACAACTGTCAAAATGCAACCCCATCATTGCTGATAACCGAACAAGGACCCCTTCAAATCTTACTACATGCATACGATGTATGCGTACAATATTTTAATTTAACGACATTAATACAGATACGAAACGCAGACAGACAAACTGTACAATTAGTACAGAATACAGAATGCAAATGACACACCACAACTACAACCATTATCCTCCCGCCCAAAAAAGGAAAGGTGATTCAGGACCAGCGGCCCAGACAACGGTACTAACCGCCAGCCATTTGAGCACGTCCAACCACCGACGGTGCCGTACAGGTTCCGCCCACTGCAATTGAACGAGATCCAACCGCTCCCGTCCCAGTCGAACGAGCGAGCTCCGTACGGCCTGCGGTGCGGGCAAGGGGGGAAAGGGAGGGGAAAAGCAGGGGGGAAGAGATTGGGGAGGTTATGTATGTAAGAGCGTGTATTGGAATGCTGCGTGTCATTTTAGGGTTTCGGATTTTAAGGGAGCTTCCGCTAAGGACGTGTGTGTGTATGTGCATGTGCGTGTGCATGTGTATGTGCATGTGCGCGCGTGTGTGTGTGTGTGTGAAGATTACAAAAGTGTGTGTGTGTGAAGATTACAAAGTATCTGACCGGCTCTGACACTGGCAGGGGGTTGCTGCCCAGTCCCAACTTGTGTGAGTGTGAGTGAGTGAGTGCGTGTGTGTATTACACGTCATATCTGGCCGGGCCTGACACCCGCGCTGCCTGATACATGTACGGCCTGATACGTGTACGACCTGGTACGTGTACTACCTGATACGTGTACGACCTGGTACGTGTACGGCCTAATACGTGTACGACCTGATACGTGTACGACCTGGTACGTGTACGACCTGACATTAGAGGCCGGTGTTTTACGACAGCTGCCGCGCACAGCCACATCGTCACACATCATATGTACGACTAAAACACACTTACGTACTCCACCATTGCACGGCTGACTGTGGACATGTCCTCCTCGCTCAAGTACGACAACTTCGTGGCGATGGTGGCTGTAGCAGCGTCCCCTGGGTACAGCCGCAGGTACTGCCCCACCTGCGTTCGAAACAACGATGGCCGCAACGGATTACGAGGACCTATGAAAATGCGGGGGGGAAGCTGTTTGGTTGCTACCTTAAGATTGTTTAACCAACTTAACCAACTTCAAAAACAGACTGATAAACATGATAAGCATTTTCGCATTTTTCATCTTCTATTTTATTTCCCTCCTGATCCGCCACACCGCCGCCTCCGAAGCTCCAACCACCAACCCTTTCCCAACTGTCCCAACCACCAAACCTTTTCCAACTGTCTCAACTACCCACCAGCAGCTCTGCAGGTCCGTAGTTATCCGCCACGTCCAAGGTTGAGATGCCGGCGCGGTGGAAGGCAGCCAGGTCCGTAACCGCCTCACGACCAACGGTACGGTCTGGCGGGCGGTTGGTGGTTGGTGGTTAAGAATACCTGAGACAATAACATTGCATACCGAAGATTTTTTACAACCCTTCACTTAACCGCCTTGTAACTGTTCAACCGTCAACCGTCAACGACCTTAACTTACCCGTCATTGGGTCGCCCTGGTGCCGTCCGCTGAGTTGCCAACATCCGCGAATGATCTTTCCGTTGCGCCATAGGGCCCGGAAGGATATAGGGTCCGGAAGAAGATAAGGCCCAAGAACAAGAAGAATCCAAAGGGGAAAAAAGGGAAGGGGGGAGAGCATGTTTTTCGGCGGTGTGGGAGGGAAACGTTGACAACTTGGGTAACCACTGAAAAGATACCCGAAAAAAACAGGACACGGTTTTCCCCCCTCTCTCCCACACACACATACATACATACATACATGGGAGAACGAGAACAAAGAAACCGCGCGGACCTTACTAACACGGAGCCCATGAGCAAGAGGGACCTGCGGTACGACAGGCCATACACGGCGCTGCGACAGTTGTTGCCGTACTCCTCCGGCCACGTCATCAGGCCCGCCTCCAGCTGCGCCCTCCGGCTGCTGCCCCGCGGGAGATGTAGCCTGAGGTGAGAAGCGGCTGCTGCTGCTACTGCCGCCGCCGCCGCCGGAGGGCATAGCGGCGGCGGCCACCGCAGCAGCAGCTGGCGTTGACGGCGGCGGCGCCAGGATGGCGGCGGCGGCGGCAGAGGCAAAGGCCATGGTCGCGGCTCGGCGGTTGCAGGAGACTGCTGCTGCTGAGGCATCACCATCACCACCGCCGCCACCACCGTTACTGCCGCTGCTGCTGGTGCTGGTGCCGCTGTTACTGCTGCTGCTGCAGGATGGGGTGGGCATGGAGACATTTCCCACTGCACGCTGTTGCGATGTTTGCGTCTGCTTTAATGGCTGTTGCAATTTCATCGTTGGTGACCTCGGATCTTGCCTCTCCTGCGGCGGCAGCAGCAACTGCCGCAGGAACGACGGCGGCGCCACCGTCGCCAATGCCGTACTTTCCGCAATGGATTCCATGCGCTCCCCTTGCGACGACGCAACAAGTTCCGTGTGGTGGTTTAACGGAAAAGGAGATTCGTGGTACCCCTTTGCCACACGTGCGGCCGCGGCCGCCTCCTTTGCCGCAGCCAAATCGCGAGTAGGCTCAGATGCTGACGACCGGGCGACGGTCCGAGATGTCCGAGAAAGGACACGTAAACACAGAAAGGGTTTCGTACTGGCCTTATAGGGCTCGTTGCGCGCGTTGAGGCATGGGTGCCGCCCCTGCGGAATCATTTCCACTAGTGCTGCCGTCGTTGAGTCTAGACGCGAGCTGTTACGGCGGCTAACCGGTGGATACTGTTTATCTTATAAAAGGCATGTTGGTGACATTAACCATGAAGGAATGCAATGCATTTTTCAGGCTTCAATTCCTCAGTTCCGGCCCAAGTCATGAGCTACAAAGCATGAACCCTTTAGTTATAAGCAGGTAACCGGTTTAAGGAGATTGCTTGTTGCATGCACTGCATGCGAGATTGCATCAGCTATGAACGTTTCGGTGGGCGAAAGCTGGATCCATATAACAGAAGGGCTTCAACGACTTCTAACGACTCGCAAGCAGCATAGATTCCTCGTTCAGCGACTTTGAGCAAAGTGTGTTCTTCACGTTATGTCATCATCTACTGAAACAACGTCGACGGACATTCCTCAATTAAGCATGGAACGGGACATAACCCTTTGCGACAGGAGGCTGCTCCGCTGTAATATTTTTTCCATATAACTATATAGTATGCCTTGAATATATTTATCCAGAAAATCTGGGTTATCTGGGACCTGTTGCTCCCTGTTTCGTCACTGCTTGCATGCGAAAGCTTGAAGGCGCCCCGGTTTGCACCCAGGCGACAGAACCCACCTGAGATGTTAACCTTAGAGTCCAATCTGCAAAATACTGGCGCAAAATGGCTGAGATTACTTACTCGGGCCGTGGGAGCCGCGGAGCATCCTCCGGAGCCGCAGCTCCCCAGCCGCAACCGCAGGCCCAGCAGCAGGCGACGAGAAGCCAAAGACCATCAACTGCATCTCCTCGCCTTCAAGGCAACGCTCGGGCAGACCGGTCTCAAAATGTCGCCGGACAGCCGGCATCCGCCAAGCAGATGATGGCCTTCTTGGACTCTGCGGAACGTGCAGCTGCCAAACAACGGCAGCCGTCCATATATCCATCTTCTTCAGATGCAGAGCTGAAAGCAGTTGGGCCTCAGAGCGGCTCCCCCCCGCGGCGGCAGCGGCCCAAGTCCGCCGCGCCCTTACGGACCCCCGGCGGGGCCAAAAACCCCACGACGCCACGTCAGCACGGTAAAATATCATTGTACGACCACGGTACTGCAGACAGCCCTCCGCATCAGATTCCAGGTGTGTAATAATCCCCTTCCTCCTCCCCTCCTGTAGCTGTCCATACTCCATGTTAAGTGGTTAAGAAGGAGAACAGTGGGAAAGAGAAAACTTAAGGTCCCATCCCTTCATAAACACTTCCGTGACGGCGGGGAAAAGGACACTCTGCCGCAGAGTTGACCGACCATGGAAGGCGTTGGTTGGCACCGGTTACGTAATAATCCGTACCGGTGAAAATTTTCTGCCGTACTAGTCATGTTGCAACGGTTACAATGGCTGTTTGAGTTTTAAGCACATTGCCGTACCGCAGTCCGTCGAGTGTAGCGGTACAGACAGGGGGAGTGGGAACCGGGAGGAGGTGCCGTACACGTAGGCATACACACATATTCACACACACTTCATACTCCCACGTATCTCACAATTTCTCCCCTCCCCTCCCCTACCCATTCCCCTCCCCTCCCCTACCCATTCCCCTCCCCTCCCCCCCCTCCTCCTGGGCCCCCAAGGCCCCGTCATCCTTCGTGACCTGGACAAACCCCGACTGGGTTTCCCCACCCGGCCCCCGGAGGAGTTTCTGAAGGCGGGGGAGGGGCTGTCAGTACGGCAACGGAATACCCTCAAGCAGCACCTCAAGCGGAACCCCGTCAATGTGTAAGTGCTTTAAAATTGGGAATGAATTGGGGCGTGAGAGGGAGAGCGTGTGCATGCGTGTGTATGTGCATGTGTGTGTATGTGCATGTGTATGTATGTTTGTGGGTTGATGACCCTTTCGGGTCTACTGCAACCAATTAACCAACAGATGAACTAACTAACTAACTAACTGAGTTCATTCAGCGCATCCATCCAAAACTATTCATAAAACAGCAAAACCCGCGGCAGCCCTGATTTAATTTTTAAATGTCATTCAATAATCTACAACCCAAATCAGTATCGACACATCGTACCTTGAACACTGTTCAACCGTCCCCTCTAACCGTCCAACCACCGTGTAACCGTTATCCGGGGGTTCCCTCAACAAACTCAATTAACTAAAGTCCTACCTGAAATACCTTACATACATACCTGGTGTACGGACTTGTACAGCGAGCCGCCATTCGTACCCGGCACCGGGGGAGTACGACTCGGAGGCCGTACTTCTGGTCGACATGCCGGTGGCGCCGGTGGGGGGGTTACGGGTGGAGCTGGGGTTTCACCTTCCCCCCACACCCCCTCACCGCGGAATGGGGGAACCCCCCTGGACTGGAGTGCCGCTCCCCCAAAACACGTGAGTTTGGAGTGTGGGGTTGTGGGGTTGTGGGCGGGAGTAGTGTGTTTTTGGGGAAAAAGAGTCGCATGCGTGCGAGCAAGCGAGCGAGAGAATGTGGGGATGTGAATGGTACGCCTATGCTGCCCTTGCAGCAACCCTACCTGTCTTCCATCCTAGCCAACCCCCCTTACCCCTGGGCTGGGTTTGCTGCTTTTCGGAACCAAGTTTTGCATTCTCCGACGATGGTTGTACATGCATTCTGCATTCCCCGAAATGCACCCAACCCAACTTACCCTCCTCCGTACAGCGTTCCCGTACTCTTCTCCGTACATATTACGACAATGGTACGTTAGATTTCGTATCAGTGAGGTGGCGGGGCAATCGGGCAGACGCGCTTGTGTGGGCCAGGGGCGTTACGAAAGGACCGGAGCAAGGAGGGCCGTACAGTCGTACGTACGTGTCCTGGGCTCCGGAACCACCCTCGGAGTTGGACGTACCTACCTGGCTGCCCATCTTCATCGACGGTGTACGGGAGTACGACGAGCCGTACAGGTTTTTGGCGATACGGGGCTCGGAGGAGCTGCTGCTCAAGGCTGGGGACACGTGAGTCAGTCAGTCAGTCAGTCAGTCTGTCTGTCTGTCTGTGTATTCAAGCCTTTGTGTGTTGTATTCGCGTGCGGATGTACAACAACAGAGGTACATTAAACCTTCCTTCGCCTTCCCCACTACCCCCTTCCCCTTTGCCCGGCCCCCCCCCTTCCCCCCCTCCCCCCCTCCCGCCCCCCTTTGCCCGCCTCGCCCCCCCCCAGACTCCACACATTCGCCACCGCCCTGGTGCCTCCAATAAAGAGCTGCCTCGATACACGGGAACCCACTGTCGTAGCTGTCGTACTGCAACTCATGAGCGCAGCTCTCAGCACTGACCCACGGGTCGCTCAAGAGTGGGTGCCACATTACTGGATGTTTGCACAGGTAGTACGGCACCGTGGGGGTTGGGGAGGGGGTGCGAATTGTGGGGAAGTGGGTGGGTTGGGGTTGGGGTTTGGCGTAAAGGGGTGTGGCTGAGGGGGGTCCTCTGTGTTTTTTTTCCGATCGTAAGCTAGCGGACAAAGCAAGGGGGGTTCTTGTTACCACAGCGCTCGACGCAGAACGGCGTGACGCAGAAGGTTTACTGACCGTGAACGTGTGTGTGTATGTGTGTGTGTGTGTCTCCCCCTTCTTTAACCCTAGCCGTCGTTGCCCTTCCACTTCACCATCAGCACACACACCCTGGTGGTTCGCAGGTCTTGAATCTGTTTCGCTCCAGGGGTGGAGGCCTCGTGGTGGAGATGGGCTACAACAGCCGGGCTGTAGCGAGCTGCCGCCGCCTCGCCGCCGAGTTCATGACGGCGTTCGAGGTGGCGGGCGGAGAGCTGGCGACGGCGGCTGTACGGCGGTACTCGCCGGGCCACGACCCCGCCGTCACTGACGCCAGCATGGCGCGTGCGGCGGCCAAGGCGGCGGCGAAGGAGGCAGAGGCTGGAAAGACACCCGGCACCTTCAAGCCCTTTACGCTGTTTTAAGGTTTTCGCAACTGGTTTTCCTTTCCCAGCTGCCCGGGTGTTAGGGTGGTTGGGGTGGTTAAGGTGGTTAACGTGGAGGCGGTGTTGTTGTAGTGGTGGTTGTGGATTGACACAGTGGTGGTTGGGGTCTTAAACCCCGGGGACGATGGAGGGGGGGTTGGTAGTTCGTAGTTGGTGGTTTGTGTGTGTGTGTGTGTGTCGTCCGCTGTGTACTTCGACTAGGGTGAGATGGGGCCAGAAAGGGGGGATGAGGGGTGAGGAAGGGGGGGATCCAGTCCTGCCCGACCCAACGCGGATGACTAATACACCGTGTCTAAATGGTCGTACTGGAGCGGCGATGCGGCTCCGCCGCGTTCCGGGCCTTATAATCCTAAGCGTTCTTAACGGCGTTCTTGCCGTTATGGCGGAAAGAGGCGTGGAACCTGTAAGGCTCGGTGATGCGGATGTACATACAGACGTACCTACAGAGCTGGACATATATACGAATGTACGTCCCCCTCCCCCTATCCGGCCCCCAGAGATATCACTCACTTTATGTCGGGTTTCTTGTCGTGTCCTCAGCGTGTGTCCCTATCAAGAATTTTAGCTATAATAAGCAGCAGCAAATGCTCTTCTTCCAGACACGTGCTCCTTAAACACACATGCTCTGCGATGGTTGTAGTGCTAGGTGGTTGGGTCGGTGCGTGACTCTCCGTGCGAGAAAGGTTTCCGACTGAATTTCCTGTTCCCTTATGAAGCTGGGAATAAGCCCCACCTAGCTGTGGCATCACAACTCAAGCAAGCTAGCAAACGAACTGGCAAGGATTCTTGCATACAGTAGGCTCTACGAACTTGCACTTCGTTGAAAAAGATGCGCTTATTGTTTCACAGCTCTCGCGCTGGCTTAACATCTCGCTCCATCGAGCGGCCTTTTACCAACGTGAGGCCTCGTAAGACGCACGCATGTGTGGTTCAAAGGACGATCAATAGCATCACAGATCAGGATGGTGAAAACTATTTGGGTAGAGCAAACGGTTTGAGCGGAGCCGAAGCGGAGCAAAATGACAGCCCGCTGGAGCTCGGCCGTCGTGGCGCGCTGGTGGCGTTGGTCAGCGCTTTAGGCTCGGTATCCATTTCATCAAGCACTTTGCTGCTGCCGGAACCAGCGCTCGCGGACGATTTTGTGACACTGCCATCGGGCATCAAAGTGCTCACCATCCGGTGGGTTGCGGAGAGTTGCTGTGTAGCGTCATGCCTGGGAGAGAAGGGGGCTGTATGGCTGAATGATTATGGCAGGGAAAATGGCTCTTCAGTGACTCGGGAAGTTTCGCTCCGGCTGCTTTCCGCCCTCTGCCCGCTCTCCAGGGAGGGTGAGGGCGCCCAGCCTCGTCCGGGGGACACGGTAGTGGTGCACTGGGCGGGATTCACCAAGGGATACCAAGGTACGTACGGTCGAATTACGACAGTACGTCACAACAATTGTTGTATTGATGATTGATTTACATTGCAATGTAAATTGCATAACATATGCCTGGTTGTTTTGCGCCTGTTTGGAGTCCTCCCTTCATTGGCCGTGCACACCCCCCAACAGACCCCCCAACACACCCCCCAACACACACACACACACACACACACACACACACACGCTCGTCCTGTGTGCATGAGGTCGTTCACCTCGGCGTGCGGGTATGGGTGTTAATATTGGGGGCATTGCTTAATTTAGCGTTACTTATTCGGCGGTGATGTTGATGTTGCTGACGGCCTTGATCTCCCTTGATCTGCCTCTGACTATTTTTGACGCCGCTGATATGACGTTGCTTGTTTTGGCGGCGTTCTTGGCGTTGCTGAAACGGGCGTTGCTTTTTTTGGCGTTGCATTCTCGCCGTCGCCATTCATATTACGGTGTTGCCTAACTTGGCACCGCTCATCCTGGCGTTGCTTCTCTTGGTTGGGCTGCTACAGGCAAGGTGAGGTGCATGGTAGAGGTTTCAGATTCATGGGGTATGAGGTCCTGTATAGGCAACCTCTGCGTCCAACCCCTCTTCCTCCCAAGCAAATCCCTCATCAATGTTATCAGCTATCCAACGGTACCACAACCACCAGCGCAACCACCCTAAGCAAAATGTCAACCACCTCAATTTCTGTCTAATGCCCTTTTGCCCTTTCGGACAGCGCATCGACAATACGAGCATTCGGGACGAGCCGTACGAATTCAAGTTGGGCGCTGGACAGGTGTGTATGTATGTATGTATGTATGATGCGTGGGAGGGGGCACATATCTTCACTTGTGGCCGCTACCCGGCTGCTAACCCTGCCTTCCCCGGTATTTCGGGGCACCCTCATCCAGTCACCCTAGCCGACTTCTCAGTGAATTGCTTAGGTTCCGCACCCACCACCAGCATCCAATGGAATCTACCGGGTCGACGGCGAATCCTGTAGGTCGGAGCCTCTGGGGGCATTGATACGTGCATTACCTATAGTGCCTCACCTGCAAAATTGTAAAAATCAATGAAAACGAACGATCCTACCAGGGATCGAACCTGGAATCTCCGGTTCCGTAGACCGGCGCTTTATCTATTAAGCCATAGGACCTCTGGTGTGTTTGGAATGGAGCTTGCACAGATGAGCATAATATATGAATATATATGAGTATGTGGTTGTCATTTCAGTAACCGAGCGGCGAGTGAGTGTGTCTGTGTGTATGTTCGCGGACTGCGGGCGCGTAGGGGAATGCATGCGTTATACGTCAACCATGACCCCTATGATGTGTACGGTCTGTACGGCAATGCCTGCAGGCCATCAAGGCGTTTGAGCTGGCGGTGGAGAACATGCGGGCAGGAGGTATGTTGTACGGCTTTACGATTACTAGCATGGTACGAAAACGTTATGCCGCGTCGGAGTACGGGCCTAAGTAGAGGGCGCTTTCTGGAGGCCGTTCCGTTAACAAAACTAAGGGCACCGACAGAAGATGCTCGCATACATATGAAGAGGGGACGCAATCTAATAAAAATAGTCCCAAGGAAAAGAGTTGGAGAGGTTACTACCCGGCATCCCCCGTTGTACGTCTTTCAACTGCATCTCACATACCTTTCATGTTCGTTGTCTTTAGGCTGGCTCTTGTGGTCCACCAGGCTGATCTGGCAACAGCTCCGAAACCCTAAAGCCCGTTTTGGCGTCAACCACCCTCCCTCCCCCTCCCCCCGTTCATCCCTCCCGTCCCGCCCCCCCGCAAACCCCAAAGGTATCGTGCGTGTGGAGGTCCCCGGAGAGCTTCCCGAGCTGAGCTACCCCTTGGCCCGGGGGGAGAGGTTCACGGGGGAGCTCATTTCACCTGACTTGAAGATCTACAAGTACAGGTGAGGAGCACGGGGGGTGGTTGGGGTTTCGTGGGATTGGGGGGGAGATGGATGGAAAGGGCAGGAGAGCAGGAGGGGAGAGTGTGTGGGTATGTATGTATGCGTGTGTGAATGTGTGTGAGCTAATAAACCGAGCCGCCGTACACGTACCACTGTACGTGGTACACGTAATACCCCTACCGTATTCTGCCGCTCGTCATGATGATGTTCAGCGCACTGTGTATTTTTCAGGTACGGGCCGCAGCCTGCGGAGCTGGGCGGCCAGCGGGCTCTCGACTTCGTGTTGGACAACCGCACCCTCAAAGACTTCAACCGCACCTTGCTGTTTGACATCAAACTGTTGGCTGTGAGGCGCAACAGTAGCAGTGGCAGTAGCTAGCAGCAGTCGCCACAACAGTAGCAGTAGCAGTAGCAGCCAACGGAAGTCGGAGGGGATAATGGCCAGGGTGCATAGTACGGTGGCGTAGGAAGCCTTACGTATTATAGCACCTTGCCCCTTACGTTGCAGATGGCCGTCCTCTTCCTCTTCCTTGGAAGAGAATTGGAAGAGGATTGGGTGGCGGATGGGAGGAAAGGAGGAGGAAGGAAGGAGGTGAGGGGTTCGATGTGATGGTTGTGGCAAAGGCCGTTCGTTTAAAGAGACACTCATACAAACCGCAAACACACACGCACATGGTTCGTGTGGGCGGGGGGTTGCCCGGGTGCCTCCCCGGGGGGTTCTCCCCCCTGCTCCGACGTTTGCGTCGGATATCCGCCCCGCCCTGCTGGCTGTGTGTAGTTTGTTCATTTTTGCGCCGTTGTGTGACATCGTCCTGTGACAGTGATGTTGAGATTGCCGGTTGCTTCCATAAGACTGCGGCATGGCGAATGCTGCGAAGGTAATGTACAAGGCTACAGGTCCACAGTTCTGCGACAGTGATGTTGGCGGTGGTTTGCTGGTGCGGGGGGAGCTGTGACGGTGGGGAAACGTTATGGTGCACAGACATAAGGCGATGATCTTACGGTTGCAAGCCGACCTGCCGGTAATCTTCCTTAGGATGTAAATTGGCGGGAAGCTCTGTTGCGCTGACATGTGTTGTTTCCTTGCATGCAGTAAATGCATCTTGCGTTGCAATGCAGGAGCAAAGAGCTACTGGCAGTAGGTCACGACGGCATGCTTCTTGCCCAACAGATGATGACCAGCAGAATCACTGAGCCTCGCGTGGAAAGAGACATTAGTGTAAATAAACAAATTGAAACCATGAGACTGGTGAAATTAATACCGGACCAGTTAAAAACTACATTCAGGGGAAAAAGTCCATGGATGTCAAACTTCTGACAACAGGCGAAAGGGTCAGAATTTCCAACGCGATTTGGTGGTGTTGAAAAACACCGGATTGAATGTTGTGCTTCGTTTGCCGCGAAGGCCAACAAAGCGAGTGGACTGAACGGGCTTAACCACCGAAGCCGTAGAGGGTGCGGCCCTGGCGCTTGAGGGCGTAGACGACGTCCATGGCCGTGACGGTCTTGCGACGAGCGTGCTCGGTGTAGGTCACCGAGTCCCGGATGACGTTCTCAAGGAAGTTCTTCAGCACAGTGCGGGTCTCCTCGTAGATGAGGCCGCTGATGCGCTTGACACCACCACGGCGAGCCAAACGGCGAATAGCGGGCTTGGTAATGCCCTGGATGTTATCACGAAGTACCTTGCGGTGACGCTTGGCTCCACCCTTGCCCAGACCCTTGCCACCCTTGCCGCGACCAGACATCTTGCAGAGAAAACTGTAAGTTCCGAAGGAGGACGAATTGCAGGTGTTAAAGGAAGATTGTATTATGCCTTGAAAAGGGCTATCGGTGCAATTTATACCTGTATTCGGCAAGCATTCCAGTACGCTTCGGATCGCCTTTGCCATTTGGATCACCGGGGCAACGGCCACCGTACAACTGCCTTCGCGAATCCCAAATAAGACAGCCGCGAGGTCCACAGCTAATCACAACTTCCCATCCTTATTGACTTATTACTTCTTTTGTCAGCTTTCCTTACTTATCAGAAGAAATGGCCCGCACTAAGCAGACTGCTCGCAAGTCCACCGGTGGCAAGGCGCCCCGTAAGCAGCTGGCCACCAAGGCAGCCCGCAAGACCCCCGCCACCGGTGGCGTCAAGAAGCCCCACCGCTACCGCCCCGGCACGGTGAGAACATTTTTTGGGGTGTTTATTTTGGAAAGGATTTTCTCAGTTGTTTCTTGTCTCTACCCTGTGATTTAACACATTCCTTCCTTCAAGCGTTATAAATGCTAATTCCTCCATTGCTTCGTATCTTCGCCTCCAGGTCGCTCTGCGTGAGATCCGCAAGTACCAGAAGAGCACTGAGTTGCTCATCCGCAAGCTGCCCTTCCAGCGCCTGGTGCGCGAGATCGCTCAGGACTTCAAGACCGATCTGCGCTTCCAGAGCCAGGCCGTGCTGGCGCTGCAGGAGGCTGCCGAGGCCTACCTGGTGGGCCTGTTCGAGGACACCAACTTGTGCGCTATCCACGCCAAGCGCGTCACCATCATGCCCAAGGACATCCAGCTGGCAAGGCGCATCCGCGGCGAGCGCGCTTAAAGGCCTGACCCCATGACTCGCCCGCGCGCATTCTACGAGCCTGTCTCTCCAATCCAAATCCGGTGTTTTTCAACACCACCTTGAGTTGTTTGTCTGGAGGAGTTCGGCTCCGTTAAGCAGTGCTGGGCTGGCACGTGAATAACCTCCCATAACCTCCCAAAGATTCGGCCACCTCAACGAAATGGGTCTATTCTGCCCGTGGAGTTTGGAGTTGTCTGATTTCCAATCTAACATAAAAGCACGCGATTTGTTACAGCGGAGTTGCCTGGTTCCCAATCTAATACAAAAGAAACAGTAAATTATACGATGTCATTCGACAACTCAGCTGCCTAGCAAATATCTGTCAATTAATGATGCTGTTGTTGTTGTTGTTGTTACATGGTCGTGGGTGTGTTCCCCGTACCTGCGAACCACCCTAGTACGAGCCGTCGGCTCAACGGCTGCCAAATCGCCTATAAGCACCTTCCTACCTCGCACTTCCAACTAGACAAGTGATGAAGTATACTAACGACCAAAGGGAACGATAGAGTTGCGGTGAGACCATATGCGTTCCAGCATCCTTGCCAGGCGTTCAGGTTCCCACTTCATAGCGTCCTTCATATGTTCGGCACTGATAGCCACTGATAGCCATATCGAGGATATATATAGAAATAGAAATGATAGCCCACACCACTACAGTTTGAAAGGCGCCGACAGAAGGTGACGCCCAGCTCTGCAAGAAAAAAAAATAGAAATGGACTACATACAACGAGCACGCAATAACCCTGAGGAACTGGCCAACAATGGCCTCATGGTACAGTTAATAGACCAGATAGCCGGGCTGGCGGGAGGCCTGGCAGCCACCAACCAGGAAATCCGCACGATCAAATATGAGCAAGCGGAATTAAAAACGCAAGTAAAGAGCCTGATGAAGAATGGCCGGGGAGTCGACTACGACGCCTTCGGTCTAGTCCACCAAAACGGGCTCTTTTATTTGGATAGCATGCGGATCTTCACGACTGGGAACGTGGATGAGAGCAGGATCAAGAACGTCCTAAGGGAAGCGGACGTTAATATTAAGCGGATCAGGCTCCTGGGGAGCGATCCGAATAAAGACCGCAGATCCTGGTGCGCGTACTTCGATATAACGGATCGACCCTCCCCGCTTGTGTCAGGTTGTCGTCGATGCCCAATTTCTGATGCCGTAGGACCTCAGCTGTAACGCCGCTAAGGCGGCCCTTGGCTCACCTGAAGCCCTGAAGGATGATGGCCGTTCCGTTATATCGAAGTACGCGCACCAGGATCTGCGGTCTTTATTCGGATCGCTCCCCAGGAGCCTGATCCGCTTAATATTAACGTCCGCTTCCCTTAGGACGTTCTTGATCCTGCTCTCATCCACGTTCCCAGTCGTGAAGATCCGCATGCTATCCAAATAAAAGGGCCCGTTTTGGTGGACTAGACCGAAGGCGTCGTAGTAGACTCCCCGGCCATTCTTCATCAGGCTCTTTACTTGCGTTTTTAATTCCGCTTGCTCATATTTGATCGTGCGGATTTCCTGGTTGGTGGCTGCCAGGCCTCCCGCCAGCCCGGCTATCTGGTCTATTAACTGTACCATGAGGCCATTGTTGGCCAGTTCCTCAGGGTTATTGCGTGCTCGTTGTATGTTGTTGTTGTTGTTGTTACATGGTCGTGGGTGCGTTCCCCGTACCTGCAAACCACCCTAGTACGAGCCGAGGGCTCAAGGGCTGCCAAATCGCCTATAAGCACCATCCTACCTCGCACTTCCAGCGAAACAAGTGATGAAGTATACTAACGACCAAAGGGAACGATAGAGTTGCGGTGAGACCATATACGTTCCAGCATCCTTGCCAGGCGTTCAGGTTCCCACTTCATAGCGTCCTTCATATGTTCGAAGCGTGGAAAGCCCATATCAGATCTGATTCCGTCGTAAACCGGGCAGTCCAGCAAAATGTGCTTTTCATCCTCGATGTGGCTACCAGTGCCGCAGCAAGGGCATACTCGCTCCTCCCTAGGTATATAACGCCGTCCCTTACGCGTTCTGTTAGCCGCCAGTGCCCAACAGCAAAGCCTAAACTGCATAAGCTTGCGATTCGCCGAACGTGGGATAAACATTGTGATGTGCGGGAGCACCTCCTTCCTGCCCGCTTGCTCGGCCGCCAGCCCCGTTGTATGTAGTCCATTCCTATTTTTTTTCCTTGCAGAGCTGGGCGTCACCTTCTGTCGGCGCCTTTCAAACTGTAGTGGTGTGGGCTATCATTTCTATTCTATATATATCCTCGATGTGGCTATCAGTGCCGCAGCAAGGGCATACTCGCTCCTCCCTAGGTATATAACGCCGTCCCTTACGCGCTCTGTTAGCCGCCAGTGCCCAACAGCAAAGCCTAAACTGCATAAGCTTGCGATTCGCCGAACGTGGGATAAACATTGTGATGTGCGGGAGCACCTCCTTCCTGCCCGCTTGCTCGGCCGCCAGCCCCATCCAATGCTTATACTTCGCCATGTGGATTCCTGGTTGTTTGCCGTCTGACGGATACACGTCAGGCTGGACATCTAAACGCGTATGCTTCCAACCACTCATTTATCGGTCCTTGAACTCCAAAATCACACCTTCTGGCATTGGCTTGTTCATCAGCCACTCCACTCGTTCGTCTACCTCGTGTAGCCCTTGCGGGGCCTCTTCCCATACATCGTGCCCCAAAAAACATAGAAAACGGAGGAGTAGTGTCCCCCATCCGGGCCCTTCGGGGTTGGAGAGGGATTCTGCGACCTCCTGTCGCAAAACTTGGTATGCCACAGACCCACGCTGTAAACGGACATGGTTCCAAAACCTCACAACCTGCTTGAGAACGTGGCAGTGTAGGGGTAGCTGCGATAGCTCTGCGAACAAGAGGCGGTGTGTTGGTCTGGCAGCTCCTACAATTTGCCGCATGAAAGATATCTGAAGCTATATATATATATAGATATCGAAGGGCCCCTCTGCAAGATTATTCGCATCACTCCGCTTCCTGAGCCTGTCCGAGACCTCAGCTAGCATAAACGGCCCCCACGCTTGACAACCATACAACAGTATTGCTCGTACCTGCGTATCGAAACACCTCATCCTCACATCTGGGGCGAACAACTTTAGCTTATCTAATTTTGCACTCAACGCGAACATAGCTGCTCTAGCTGTGTCATACAACTGCTGGCGGCAGGCCCAGAACTGCCGTTCCGGCCCATACACCAACCCCAGATATCGTGCACTATCCTTAGCCGGTATGGCCTCCCCAGCCAGCCTGAGCTCATCTGGCCACATGTGACTGTGCCCGGATATTGGTTAAGACATATGTGGCTGGGATGCGACCAAATGTCTCAAAGTGTGAAAGGCTTGTTTTTGCATGTGATGGCACCCAGCAGTCGGAACTTAGCGAGAGATGTCAACAGTTACGGCTATCAGGCCAGGTAGTACCTGCCAAAGATAGCGCTCGCTATCTGGGCTTGGTGTATGGGCCAGAACGGCCTTTTAGTGCGTGCCGTCAGCAGTTATGTGATACAGGTCGGTCCGCTATGTTTTCCTTAAGCGCAAAGTTGGACAAAATGAAGCTGTTTGCCCCCGACGTGCGAATGCGGTGCTTTGCAACCCAAGTCCGAGCAATTCTGTTGTATGGCTGCCAGGCGTGGGGCCCTTTTGCGCTGGCAGAGGTCGTGGACAGGGTGGGAAGGCGGCGGGATAAAGCCAACCTTGCAGAGGGCATGTTCGAAGCCCGTTTGAAGGATAGCGCAGTCCAGCTGCAGATTTTATTCATGAGGCAGGTAGTGGGGACGGCACGGCCATCCCACAGGCTGTTGTATGCGGAGCTGGCTGAACTCCCCTTACAATATTACATGGTGAAGCAGATTCTCCGTTTCTGGAACCGCCTTCAAAGACAAGTGGGATCCATTGCCCATGCAGTTTTACGGCAGGAGATAACCGATGCCCTGACCAACCCGGAATGGAAGGGTTGGGGAATCTCAACGTTACGATTGTTTTCCTTCTTGGAGTGCAACATTTGGAGCGGAATACCGCAAGAAGTCGTGGGGGTAAAGGAGCGTGCAGACTGGTTGTTGAGTAGACCTCTACCAGAAGGAGCGATAATAACGGCACTAAGAGAGCGTTTGATGAGCGGCTGGGACCATACGCGTCTGACTGTCTTGCCAGAGGAGTACCCATCAGATGGGAAGCAACCGGGAGTGCAAATGGCGAAGTATAAGCACTGGATGGGGCTGCCCTTTTCGGGAGCCGCAGCCGTCATGTGGCCAACACATGCTAATGTTTTCATTCCTCGTTTAGCACATCGTAAGCTAATGCAGTTTCGTTTATGTTGCTGGGCTTTGGAGGCGAACAGAGCACGAAGGGGCAAGTACCATGTTCCCAGGGGGCAGCGGTTTTGCCACTGTTGTGGTCCTAATAGCCGAATTGAGGATGAAAAACACGTGTTATTGGAATGCCCAGCCTATAATGATATGTGTTCTGTGACGATTTTGGGATGCGCCCAAATGTGTCGAAATGTGAACGCCTCGTTTTTGCGAGTGACAGCGACACTAGAAGTGCTGTCCAAGCATCGTGTGATGAGCTCAGGCTGGCTGGGGAGGCCATACCGGCTAAGGATAGTGCACGATATCTGGGGTTGGTGTATGGGCCGGAACGGCAGTTCTGGGCCTGCCGCCAGCAGTTGTATGACACAGCTAGAGCAGCTATGTTCGCGTTGAGTGCAAAATTAGATAAGCTAAAGTTGTTCGCCCCAGATGTGAGGATGAGGTGTTTCGATACGCAGGTACGAGCAATACTGTTGTATGGTTGTCAAGCGTGGGGGCCGTTTATGCTAGCTGAGGTCTCGGACAGGCTTAGGAAGCGGAGTGATGCGAATAACCTTGCAGAGGGGCCCTTTGAGGCGTGCCTAAAGGACAGGGCAGTGCAGCTTCAGATATCTTTCATGCGGCAAATTGTAGGAGCTGCCAGACCAACACACCGCCTCTTGTTCGCAGAGCTATCGCAGCTACCCCTACACTACCACGTTCTCAAGCAGGTTGTGAGGTTTTGGAACCATGTCCGTTTACAGCGTGGGTCTGTGGCATACCAAGTTTTGCGACAGGAGGTCGCAGAATCCCTCTCCAACCCCGAAGGGCCCGGATGGGGGACACTACTCCTCCGTTTTCTATGTTTTTTGGGGCACGACGTATGGAAAGAGGCCCCGCAAGGGCTACATGAGGTAGACGAACGAGTGGAGTGGCTGATGAACAAGCCAATGCCAGAAGGTGTGATTTTGGAGTTCAAGGACCGATTAACGAGTGGTTGGAAGCATACGCGTTTAGATGTCCAGCCTGACGTGTATCCGTCAGACGGCAAGCAACCAGGAATCCACATGGCGAAGTATAAGCATTGGATGGGGCTGGCGGCCGAGCAAGCGGGCAGGAAGGAGGTGCTCCCGCACATCACAATGTTTATCCCACGTTCGGCGAATCGCATGCTTATGCAGTTTAGGCTTTGCTGTTGGGCACTGGCGGCTAACAGAGCGCGTAAGGGACTGCGTTATATACCTAGGGAGGAGCGAGTATGCCCTTGCCGCGGCACTGATAGCCACATCGAGGATGAGAAACACATTTTGCTGGACTGTCCGGTTTACGACGAAATCAGATCTGATATGGGCTTTCCACGCTTCGAACATATGAAGGACGCTATGAAGTGGGAACCTGAACGCCTGGCAAGGATGCTGGGACGCATATGGTCCCACCGCAACTCTATCGTTCCCTTTGGTCGTTAGTATCCTTCATCACTTGTTTCGTTGGAAGTGCGAGGTAGGATGGTGCTTATAGGCGATTTGGCAGCCCTTGAGCCCTCGGCTCGTATTGGGGTGGTTTGCAGGTACGGGGAACGCACCCACGACCATGTAACAACAACAACAACAAGGAGCGTGTTGACTGGTTGTTGAGTAGACCTTTGGAGCGGAATACCGCAAGAAGTCGTGGGGGTAAAGGAGCGTGTTGACTGGTTGTTGAGTAGACCTCTACCCGAAGGAGCGATGATAACGGCACTAAGAGAGCGTTTGATGAGCGGCTGGGACCATACGCGTCTGACTGTCTTGCCAGAGGAGTACCCATCAGATGGGAAGCAACCGGCAGTGCAATCGACAACTCAGCAAATGTTTGTTGATTAACGATGCAAAATCCCGTAATGCAGCGTTCCGTGGTAACTCTATACGTGTCTCAGCTGTGTCGTGGGATACGGTGACCGCGCAGCTGACCCAACTCCAAAACGGCCGGTCTCTGCGTCTTGTCCTTTGGAGAGAGGCAGGAGGCGGTATGTGACTACTTGGTACAGCTTGGCAGATTGTTACGGGAGCTGGTTGCCTCCTGGTGCTGCTGTGTATTGCGCTCCGGCCAGTTCCAACTCGTGAGCTGCCCGGCAGTGCTCCTCCACACCCAAGAGCCACTCAGCCAGTCTGGGTGGAGAGCAAAGGGAAGGAGTGGAGAGGGGAGAAGGGAGAAGGCACAGAGAGGGCGAAAGGAGGGCCACATCTAGACAGTGCCGGGATATTGGTTAAGACATATGTGGCTGCGGAACACAAAACAATCACGTGCGTATAGATATTGCCCTTGCGCCTACTTGTTGTATGAACAGTTTTACACACACACAAAACAAACACGGTGCATGCGAAGAAAAAGGATTCGATGACGAGATGTCGCATCCCCTGAACGTCCCAAAGCGGTTCTGTCCTGCCCTTGGACAGCATACTCACGCAGAAACGGGGAGGGACTCTCTGAAGGGGGCTGTGTCGGAACAGTTGCTCAACCCATAGACACTTGGTTCGCCAGCACTGATGCTCAGGTTTGCAGCGCACATGGAAGTCACAACGATCATGGTGGTGTTGAAAAACACCGAGATTTTTTTATAGGTTCGGAGGTAGAGCAAAGGGAGGATCCGATTAGGCCGACGTGAACTTGGTGACAGCCTTGGTGCCCTCGGACACGGCGTGCTTGGCCAGCTCGCCCGGCAGAACCAGGCGCACGGCAGTCTGGATTTCGCGCGACGTCACGGTGGGCTTCTTGTTGTAGCGGCTCAGCTTGGAGGCCTCGGTGGCAACCTTCTCAAAGATGTCGTTGATGAAGCTGTTCATAATCGACATGGCCTTTGAGCTGATGCCGGTATCGGGGTGCACCTGCTTCAACACCTTGTAGATGTAAAGCTTGTAGGTCTCGCTCTTGGCGACCTTGGCCTTCTTCTTCTTCTTGTCCCCCTCAGCGGCATCGCCGGCAGCGGGCTCCTTAGCGGACTTCTTAGCCGGCGCCTTCTTCTCCTTCTTCTTGGGAGCCTTCTCAGCCTTGGGCTTAGCCTCGGCCTTGGGCTCGACAGCCTCCGATGCGGGCTTCTCCTCCTTGGTCTTTGGGGCCATTTGTAATTATCAGACTATTAGAAATCAGAAAGTGTGAGATGAATGATATTGTGTGATTCCATTACCAAGTAGTCTGGAGCATTAAATGTTAGGGTCAGCCCGAGCCCGGTGATCCGACCCGTCGTTAGCGGTTGGCCCAGTGAGCTGCTCGGACTAACGGTAGCTCGGCCATTGCCGTAAAACTTCTTCCTTCTAAAATGTTTGCTCGAGCAGTAAGATTAAGATTAACTGTCTGCTGCTAACCTGAAACTTATCAATCTTTGTTCGTACTTCGCTTACAAGGAAACTTACTGTTACAATGGCTGGTCGTGGCAAGGGCAAGACCGCTGGCAAGAAGGCCGTCAGCCGCAGCTCCAAGGCTGGTCTGCAGTTCCCTGTGGGCCGCATTGCTCGTTACCTGAAGAAGGGCAAGTATGCCGAGCGCATCGGTGCTGGCGCCCCCGTCTACCTGGCCGCTGTGCTGGAGTACCTGACTGCTGAGGTTCTGGAGCTGGCTGGCAACGCGGCTCGCGACAACAAGAAGAACCGCATCGTCCCGCGCCACATCCAGCTCGCCATCCGCAACGACGAGGAGTTGGGCAAGCTGCTGGGCGACGTGACCATTGCGTCCGGCGGTGTGCTTCCCAACATTCACGCCGTGCTGCTGCCCAAGAAGTCCAAGGGCGGCAAGGGCGAGGAGGCTGCCTAAAGCTGAAGCGACCAAGGGGTTGCGGAGTATTCTCCGACTGGACACGGCAACAAAACATCCGGTGTTTCTCAACACCACCAATTTACAACTTGGTCCCATCTCCCAAACATTCACTGTACCCGTTAAACGAAAAACAGACAGGGCATAGGCCGTAAGCTTAATGGTATGCATTAAATTTGTAAACACTGCTCCGACAAGCTTCTGAGACACACCAACCATGTCAGAACAGAAACAGGGAATTGCTTAACAAACGTAAAAATCCTGAATTGTTGACATTCATTACCGAAGTCAATACTAAACCTTTAATTGCGCATTCATCTAAAATCCTCCTCATAGCTATTTCTGGAAATAGGCACATAAACGGCCTGTCATACACATCGCCCCTTAAGTTCAGGTCCGAGATTCTGGATGCCTTCGCCGCTTTGAAGCAAACCCTGTAGAACTTAAGCAGGTTAATACTAGACCACAACGGAGGGTTTTGACCGTTCGCTGGAAGATTTACGATGGCGAGGGATCCTCGCTGTCATTTTTTTCTGTTGACCGGGGGCGAAAGAATCGCTCAACCGCCTCCTGCACCTCCTTTTCCGCCGCAGCCATTCGGACCGCCTCCCAGCGACCCAAATGGCTCCCAAGGGGCCCCGGCTCCAAAACCACCGCCACACGTTGCGCACCCCGCAAACTCTCCTGTTGATTGCACGATGGAGTATTGCGGTGTTAGGGATTGGCAGTTTTGGCGGCGGGAGGAAGTGAAAATGGGTAGGGAAAGCAGGGCCCCCCATGTCACCTCTAAATACTGGGTATGGAAAGAAGGGCTGGCAGGCAGCAGTGCAAAAAATGCCAGCGCTCCGATTGACAAAGCAGAAGTGCTGTTAGGTTGGGAACGTAAATCGACCCCAGCAAACCATTTCACTGCCTAGTTCCTCCCTGTACCCCTCCCCCGCACTCGAACAATTGTGAACTCCAGTCCCAACCATCCGCAAACTTCCGCAAGACCCAACCTTAAACGCTCCTGCCAGGCCGTTGCCAATGGTGCTGGAGGGAATGTCAGGTACAAGCACGGGGTTGGGGGACCGGGCAAAGAAGGGAGCATGTCAAAAAAACACTTCTTGCTTTCAGTACAAAACGTAAATCCTAACCAACAGCATGCGGCATAAGCTGGTGGCCTGAGACAACCTTTCCTAGTCTAAATGTGCGGAAAAGGGCATGCCAACGGTTCCATGCTGCGCATCGAAACAACGACCTAACGTGCCAACGCACAATAGATTAACAGATCAATCGTACCTTCCTAGACTCCAGCCCCATGTCCGGAAGTATCCGGCCAATGACATCTCACATACGCAGTCCACCAGACGCAGCAGCTTTCAGAAATAGTTCATCCACTGTTCTGCAATCCAATATCACTACAGTGTTGTGCGTTTTAGCCAGTTCCCAGAGTTGGCAAACAAAAACAGGTTTTGCACTCAGCGCCAAGGCGCAACTTTGCTCACGCTTTTTAGAGATCTTACAAGTAATAGAACGAAATCTCTTCGTGATCGTAACAAGTTGTCTAATACAGCCAAAGAGACGTGACGATGACAGTTGTTGGTTAAAATTAATGTAGGTCTAAGCGTCTGCCAGCATTTCGCGCGATATCACTTTAATTATAACGCACTAGGAGCGCGTACAAACCCCACTGCTTGAGGTTCCGTACTAAGGAACAACACAAACGGCTTGAACAGCAGGACATGGTTTAGGTACCATACACTAGAATTCTCGGAAGCACACGGCTGCACACGGTGTTCATCAAATTTCCATCACTCCCCCAGGCATTCGCACCTCACCAATATGCTTTCTCGTTTCTCGCTTAGGTCGGCAGGAGGAACGGTAGGTATCGTGCTGCGCTGAAGATGTCGAGCAAACCGTACGGTCCTATCATAAGGTTCTCCTGTACGGTTCTGTAGCTTGGGAAAGGCCCTATGTGGCGGCACCGACGGCACCGGCCACACCTGGGGAAGGCCCGATGACCTGATCGAGGCCTGATCGAATGCAAATTTGAAATCTGCTGTAAGGTCCCTAAATTACACCACAGTATGTTCGTCCTCAGGCTTTATTTTCGTCCTCAGTCTTCAGCTTTGTTCTCAAAAATCTCGTCTTAGCAATGCACCTTACCTACTTGGCAGTACATGAGCTCTAAAATATCATGGAGGAGCTCTTTGCTCTCTTTTCACTCCCCCGACCTCGCCAGATAGCGCCACGTGGTGGTCAGGAAACCTTACTAATGCTGTACGGAAGCTCTAGCACACAAACCCCAAGCCCGTACATCCCATTGTTTGTTCCAAGATACCAAACCGTTCCGAAACCCACATTCCTTTTTTATGCGTTTCCCGTCCTTTCCGTACCTTGCTGCTACTTCAGGCGACTCACCATCGATGATGCATAACTTTTTCATAATTATCTATTTTTTGAGTGACAGCTAAACTTGAGTGAAGTTAAACTCCGACAAACATTTAACTTCGACTCCGACACAGGCAACCGCGGGCGGGAGAGAATTAGTTGGAAGATCGCGGCTCGCCGGTGAGCTGATCGGAGCAGCAGCGGCAATGTCCTGAAACAAAGACAACTAATTATTCAAAACTTCCGATGCTCATTTCATTTCCCCCCTCACCACCCAACATTTCCGCTTTCATGCACACACAAACTGCTAACGCGGAAATGATGCTATCACTCACAAACAACATTTACAAACATACTGATGTACATGTCGAAGTCCCAACCGTGCCGGGCCACCCAGAATTGGACATAATACAGGCGGGATATGCACCACCACCACCACCACCACCTGAGAGGTGGGCAAACCAAAAATTCCATAACAAACATTTTCATATGCGCCATTCAAAGAGAAAAACATATTCGCCAAAAGAACTCACTGTTTCGTTAAATGTACATACATACACAAAGCGAGGAGTGCGCGTCGCGTGATGTATGTGTGTATGTGTTTTGCGTGTCCGGCCCCAGCCAACCCTCCCTTTTCTGGCACCTGGTAATAGCCCACCCAGCCCCGCGTGTGTGTGTGTATGTGTATATGTATGTCTCCGCACCTACCCCCATTAGCATATTGATGGTTGAGGCAAGATAAGGAAAAGGGTTAAAAGTGTGACTTCCCTCTCCCTGTTGCATCCTGGCTATGATACTTTGGCACGCCCTCGTACAAGCCGTATCGTTTGCCGTACGGTCCGTACCATTGTACAGAAAATGCAGAACAACGAAGCGTATCACTGAGCAACTAAAACATGCAGAAATGCTTTATTCGTTGAAAAGTCGTTAATATTCCCCCCAGAGATCAAATCAACAGGAACTCCACAAATACGAAATTACCATTCCCTTCCCACCCACCCAACCCCCAAACCCCCACCCCCCCACACACACATCCCGCCCCCGCCCCTTGTTGCGAACCTCACAGACATGCACAAGCTAGCTCTCGACATTACGCAGCCGTACGGCATTCTATTGCCGTGCTTTACAGCATGATTGTCGTACATATTGGCCTGCATCCGTTAGTCATGACACAATGAGAAACATGCCGGGGTGGAACATCCGCCGGCTTGGGGCCTTGACGCGGCAGGAAATACACACACGCTCGGTGATGTGAGGCATCCGACAAAGCCCCCCCGTACCACAACCCCCCAGTGCTCTCCTCCCCCCCTCCCGTCATCGCTCCCCCACCCACCCAAACATACAAACATACAAACACACAACCAAAACTTCCCGAGAAAACCTTCAAGGAACGCAAACAATGAAGGAGATCCACCGTTGTCGCGACCAACGACCTACCTCTTAACTACGAACTCCCAAGCGAGCGGTTCGAATGACGTCGAGCCGGAAAAAAAATCTTTCACCTACTTTTCAAGTATCCGCTTTCGCCGAGTTGGCCTGCATAACGAATTCCCCATAGCGGAATCCCAACCCTGCATTCCGTTGTGTCGTACACTTCCCGTGTCTTGTGTACGATCTCCACGTAGCATCGTCCAATTTCCCTCCAAAGCCACGTACTGCGCCACCCGGTGCTGCCGTACGTCATCACAACGCCTGATTGACCAACCCCCGGAAAAGGGGTTCGGGCACACGCGGCCCCACAAACACACACATGAACACAAAAAAAAAACTCGCCGCACACGTAGTCTTGAGACAAGGCGCCAACACCGCCGACGCCGCTCTTCCCCCTTTCCCCTCCCCACAACAAAGCTACTCCAAGCAGCAGTACGGCAAACCCATATCCCCAGTACGGCAACCCGTACTCTCCAACCTACCTCAACGGACCTGGTCATCCTAGTACCGATTCCCGTCTGCATCAAGGTACGGAAGGTGGTTGGGCGGTTGAAGCGGTTGCGCCGCCGCCGTCGCCGCCGCCACAGCGGCCGCGACGGTTGACGACCCCAAACCGTTAGGCACTCCAGCTGCCGCCAGTGCCGCTACGGGACCGTCCTCAAAGTACGGCAGCACCGGCGGCGGCGGCGGCGGCGGTGCCGCCACGAGCAGTGCTGACGGCGGCGCCCGCTCCCCCAGTACGAGCATCTCGGCGATTGTGGACAGCCAGTCGCTGTCTGCCAGGAGCGTCTCCAAGGTAACATGGATCCTGAAAAAGTGGTTTCGGAGAGGAAAGCACGTGGCTTCAAAAAATGGTTTCGGAGCGTGCCCGACTTCGATTTTTGGATTTTTTAACTTTAGAGGTTGGTTTCGGAGGATGGTTTATATATAGAAAGTGTTGTAGTTCTGAAATAACTTCAGTACGGAGTCCCTATGATGGCGGAATAATTATTCTGGTGTACGACACATGTACGAATGAAAAACACGTATGCAACATGCGAAGAAATGACACAAAAAGGTGGGGAAAAGGGGGAGAAAGGGTAAGGGGGGATTGGAGAAGGGGACGGTGTGTTTTGCAGCAGTGCAAACCGACACGCGTACCTGAACCGCCAATAATGCTTCGAGACGGTTGGGTCGTTGATAACTTCCGCACTCGCCGGGCGAGTGGTGTACTGCAGCGATAAAGCCGTTAGATCCTGTATAGGAAACACGGCCAGCATGGAGCCGCAGTTGATGTGCTGCTGAAGTACGGCACGTACGACATCCGGCGTGCAGACCGGCGGCGGCGGGCCACAGCCGCCGAGTTGGTGATAATAGAAGCGCTCCGCGCGATCAGGATCCGATTCGTACCTGCATGGTTGCCGTACCACGGCACACACGTCCGCAAATCAAAATTACGTAATCACTTACTAAGTACGGAAAAGCCTACGGTTAGTAATTATGCTGAAAAGGACCTCCAGCTGCATATGGTGCTGCACAGATAAACCAACCATATTTTCAGACTACCTGACACGCAAGCACGTAAATACGGGGCAGTGGAAAAACACATCCGACTCACCTTCCCCCCTCTTCCCCCCCACTCCCCCCGAATTTCCCCCCAATTTCCCCCTTCCCCCCTCTCCCCACCCCCAACAAAACCCTAAACCCCTTAATAAAACCCACCAGGCCCGCAGCGGTGTGACGTCATGACAAGAGGGTGACGCCACGGTCAGGTACGTGTACGTGCCCGGGTTATTGAACTCCTTGCCCGGCTCCGTGGCCATCCGCTGAATACGGAGACCGATAAGGCCCAATTCCTGTGGTGTAGGTTTTAGGGTTTTTTAGGGTTTTGCAGAGTTCTTCAAGGGTTTCAAAAGGGGTTTAAAAATTGCTGGCCCGTCGTACCCTCTCCTTGATTTGGCAGTATCTATATCTACTCCCCCATATCTTTCCCCCCCCCACCTCGCCCCCCCTTCACCCCCACATACACGTTCACACACATGAATATTGTTCTGCCGCCAACGCACCTTCATGACAGGCGGTACGCACGCCGGCACGAAACCCAGATCCTCCCCGCACACGAGCATGTCACTGGCGGCTTGCAGGGCGGGCAGCTTGGACAGCGCACTGGATCTCCACACATCCTCCTGGCGCCTGTGCGTGTGTATGTATGTATGAATGTTACGTGTGTATGTGTATGTGTTCGGAGGGCCGGAGACCGCGGGTTCAGGGAGGGGACGAATGGCGAACCCCAGGGCAAAAACCCGACTTCCCTCCCCCACCAGATGCGCAAACATACTGACGCACAGGCATACACACATACCTAAGAAGGCCCCGACAGGCAGACATACATCGATAGGTACGAGAACATACAGACACATACCGACGCACCATGAAGCAAGCACATACACAGCTCTACCCCACAACTCCCCCCCAGCACCCACCGGAAGTAGTAGTCGTCGTGCATGTGTCGTAGTACGGCACGACACGGGGCGGGTAGGGCCGCAAAACTGCTGGTGGTCATCAGGTTGAACCTGTTTTCACGTTTTTAGAGTTTAAGAGTTTTACGTGTATGTACTTAAAATGCATGTATGTATGTATGTATGTATGTATGTATGTATGTATGTATGTATGTATGTATGTATGTATGTATGTATGTATGTATGTATGTATGTATGTATGTATGTATGTATGTATGTATGTATGTATGTATGTATTTGAAATGTATGCATGCAATGACGTGTACGTTTTTATACATGCGAGGGTGTGAGGATGAGTCCAGCTTTGGGCGGCATCTCAGTACGATGCTGGCGGGGTGTGTGTACCCGGGGGTTGGAGCAGGGGGAAAAGAAGGAAGTCAATTGCATGGAAAAAACACGTATGCAAAAGCCAGCCAGTTGAATCCAACCCAAACAGGAACGCCCAAACCCAGCAATGCCCCCGGACGTACCTGGGGTGGAAGGCATCTGGATCCTCTGGATCCGGCAGCAGTACGACATTCTGTCTCAGTTTGATCAGTCCCGCCCGCGTCTCCTCCACCTCCCTAACCAACCAGTCGGGCGAGTCCTCTCGCAAGGGAATGGCGGCAATGGCGGCCTCACTCGAGTAGGCGGGACGGAGCCTGGGCAGGGGGGTTGGCGAGGGGTGGCGTGGGGGCTGGTGTGGAGGGTATGGTGGGGGGTGAGGTGGGGGGTGAGGTGGGGGGTGAGGTGGGGGGTGAGGTGGGGGGTGAGGTGGGAGGTGAGCGGGGGGTTGAAGGGGGGAGAGGGAGGGGAGTTGTTGTACGTGTGTCCATACACAACATATGCACAACACCGCATATCCCCCCTTTTTTTGGTGTCATTGCCTAGGGTTTTAGGATAAACAGCACACGCACACGCACACGCACACACACACACACAGACATCCCCTCACACACACACACCCCACACACAGACGCCCCTTATCTGCCTGCCATCTCACACTGCCGTCCCAGTACGTAATGCACCAAGCTTCTCACCCTCAACACTCTCTTCCCCCCCCCTCCACACACACAAACGCGCACATTTAACATATACACATAAAACACAACACACACGGCAGTTCCCCCCCAAACCCCTCCCCCTCCCCCCCCCATTCACCTGTATTTGCCTTTCCCGTCCTCTAACATATACGTCGCCGACACCACCTCCGCCCTCTCCGCCCCAAACAACTGCCGTACAAGTGCCTCGGTGATGTACGGCCGAGTGAGGCGGTCAATGTCCCACACCCCCCGTTGCTCGAGCTCGGAACGCGTCAAAGGGCGGGAGGGGCGGAAATAACCCAGCAGACCTGCGTGTGTACGTATATATGTGCGTATGTGTGTGTCTGTTATATATCGATCCGGGCCTTATGCTGGCCAGGGGCACTAACCGTACCGTACCCAAATGGTATGACCGCCGAAGTGTATTAGCAGAGCCTGAGTCGGGGTCGGGAGCACACAAGACTAACCGACTTGTGCTGTGTGCTCCCGACCCTTGCGCTGTGTTTCGGCTTCGGCCCCCGGTGTAATCGAAGTCATACATACATGCATACATACACATGCAGGCGGCTGGCAGAGGTTAAGGCCTGACTTCTGCTCCCGGCCGACCCGGGTTCAAATCTGCCTGCCGGCTCCTCGGGTGTTTGAGGAGTGTTGAAATGGGAGGTGGCCCCCCATCATATGGACGATGTGGGACGTGATTATATCAACTTGCGAGCTGACCAGGAACTAAGTTGATGCGCCGTTGATCCGCTAGATTTGGTTGGATGCTGGTGGTGAGTTGCCGAACCCAACGAATGCATTCTGAAGTCGGATGGGGTGACGGATTAGGGTGCCCCTCTAGCAGGGGAGAGCAGGGACTGCCTCGGGAAGGGGGCCGCTGGTGAAGTTAACCACCCTGTAACAACATACATACATACACATTTCCCCCCCTCAACCCCTGCCCATACCCACCCGTCACGCAGTCGCCAGGTACTTCCCAGATCCGAAAAAAACCCAGTACGTGATCTATACGGTACGCCGTAAAGTACTGCGCCAGATGTCGTAACCTCGACCTCCACCAGTCGTACCCGTCCGCCGCCATGACCTCCCAGTTGTACGTGGGGAAACCCCAGTTCTGACCTGCGAAGACGGTTTTTTCAAGGTTTTAGCATCTGTACGGTTTTCAAGGTTTTAACGGTTTTAGTATTATCACAAGAGCAGGAAGACCAACCTGTCACAGCTAGGGGATAAGAGTCGACAGTACGATGTCAGTACGATGTTAGTACGACAGGTAAACACCCTTTCCCCCCTTTTTCAGCCACCTCGCTGCCGTCGTCCAAAAAACCAAAACACACCTCAACAAAGCACACACGCATTCCCCCTCCTCGTACCCGTGGGCGAGAACGCGTCCGGAGGGGCTCCCGTACTCTTGTCCATCCTGAACAGGCGCGGGAACGTCCAGCAGTCCACAGAGCGCTTATCGACACCGATGGGCAGGTCGCCCTTAAGTACGACACGGCGAGAGGCGGCATACTCGGATGCCTGTGTGCGTGCCCGGGGGGGGGTAGGGGGGGGGATAAGGGTAGGGGTAGGGGGTAGGGTGGAGGTTTTCATGCGATAAAAGTGTGTGTGGGAGGAGAGGGGGGAGGGAAAGACGAACCACGAACGAGTGAAGCTGCTGCTGCCAGGGCAAGAGAGTATCAAACGTAGAACTGACCGAAAGGCGTTCTTGAAGGCGGCGACCTCGGGAGGGGGGAGGGGAGGGTGAGGAGAAAAACGTGACCATGCAACACACATGCGCGTATACTTGTATACACACATACATACCCTAATACATACCCTAATACATACCCTAATACATACCCCTAAAACCCACACCAAAGTGCAGGATAAGCGGCCCCCTCCTACCCCCCCCCCCTTCCCACTCAGCCCGCCTCGCCCGCTCCGTACCCGCAGCAGCTGTCTGTGCAAATGGTACTGCACATAGTACGTCATCAGAATCCTGCCGTAGAACTCCCCCCCGGGCCGAGTGAGCCGCTCAACCACCTCTTCCGTACCCGCAGACATGCAACCCCAGCGCCAATGCTCCGATGTCTGAATTAGGGATCGTACGACAAAGCGCGTGTGTGTGTGTGTGCGGGGGTGGGGAGGGCAGTACAAGGAGGGAAATTCAAAAAATAGGGAGAGGGGGGTTTGGTTTTGAGTTTGAAAATGTCCGTGACATCGGCCGTCGGCGGTTGGTTCTTTGTGCATTTTTGAATACAATATAACTCCCCCAACCAACTTTACCGACTTAACCAACGAAAGGCTGTTCGCCCCCCCGCCCTCCCCAGGTACCTGGAACCCCCCGCAGCCCCCCCGAACACCCCCTAAACACAAAACCCGCCGATACCCCCCTGCCTGTCTTTCCAGCCCTCAGGCAACCTCTTTCCCCCCTCCGCCCAACGGGAAAAACGTCTCCCGCGCCCTCCTCCCCCCTCCACGCACTTACACACACACATACATACACACACACACACACTCCCACCGCACTCACTCACCTGGAAAATATCCCTCAAAAAGCAAAATGCCGCGTAGGGTCGCAACCAATACGAATTGGCCGCAAACCACGTTTGAAAGCCAGAGGACTGGAGCGTTCCCTTGCCGTACCGGTCGTACACCTGCCGTACATCACACCAACAGACCAGGACAAGTACAATGCGCGCAGAAGCGGCGGAGACCTAGCTAGCTAGCTTAATCAGGAAATGTCCGAAATGTCCGGGAAACAGCGATATGAAGTTTTTGGGCGCTGCGTCGGTTGATAATATTTTATTTATTTCATTTTTTTACGTTTTCTCGTTCACCCACTCACCTACCTACATACATACACCTACCTACCTACATATATGCACCTATACGTACATACATACACACATACATAAAAATAGTCGTACACACCTTTTTCACGAACGCGTTCTTGAAGGCGAGAGTGGCCTCGTAGTCAACCTCGGGCCCGTCCAAATCCCGACGGGCCTTATGAAGCTGAAAGTTGGGAGGGGGGAAAAGGTGGGGGAAAAGGCAATCGAACGTACACATCGGAACGGGCCGAGTAAGGTCGGGTCGGAAAATCACATCATATACCATAAGAAAAAACAAAAAACCGAAAAACCTGCCAACTGCTTTGCAGTTGGCGCACCAATGCCAAAGCACCAATGCCACAAGTTTCCAACGCCACTACCTCACATGCCGTACGTGCCGTACGTGCCGTACATGCGCACCTCAGCCGCCAAATCATGTGGCAGTTGTTGCCCCTCCTCCGCCAACAGCTCTCGTAACGCCAAGTACTGAGGATGCAGCGCGTGTACGGACAGTGTAGAGTACGGGTACGAATCCCACCAGGTGCCGTACACACACGTGTCGTTCACCGGCAGTACTTGGATCATGCGCAGCCCGCATCTTGGGTTGGGGTGGGGGGTCGATGGGGGAAGGTCAGTGGGGGAGTCAGTGGTGGTTGTGGTGGGGCCCTGTGAACATGAGATCCAGTGAAGATGTACGGCGGCATGTATGTATGTATGAATGTATGTACGTATGTATGTATGTGCGGTGTGAAACCCTAAGCGTCTCCTCACGTCTCCGTTCAACTCCTCCCCCTCCCCCTCCCCCCCAATCTACCACTCACTTATCCGCAAGATCCACCAGGGGTATGAGATCCAAAAACTCCCCCACACCGACACTTTCATTTGTACGGAGACTGAAAACTGGTACGGCAACTCCGGCACCTCGCCAGTGCCTGTCTCGTCTGGAGAGTCCGGAGTTTGCGGCGGGCGGGCCGGGGGCAAGGGGGGGGGAGACAGTGTACCGGGGAGGTCATTTTGTTGGGAAATTTTCAATTTATTTTGTTATGCTGATAAATTCTTTTAAAAAAATCAGATTTTTTTAAAATTTCGGATCGTTCAACTTGTACTTTGCGCCGCCGAGCGACATGTACGCGCAAACAAAAAAACATTCACTAACCCACTGCTACAAAAGTCAGGTTCTCAAAATTAAAGCATAAATGACTTTTGAAAATGTTTTGAATAATTGGAATGCGTTGGAGCAATGATGTAAGCGGGCTGTTTGAGCCAGACAGTAAAATAGTAAAGTTGGGATAAAGATGTGGAGACGCAAACAGATACAAATAGGCAGGCAGACAGAAAAAACCCTTACTGACAGACAGACGCATACGCATACATATGAACACGGACTTTCCCGCCATATTCCAATATTCGTCGCTCCGAAACCCCTACCTGAAATAACCGTCGTGTCGTACCATGACGGTGGGCGCCCCCACGGAAGCTGAGGAGGGCAGACTGGCCAGTCGGGGCTCACCCACCTCGGTGGAGAGGAGGCGGGGGGGGGGAATCACGGGCGAAAACACAGACACGAATCGAACGTGACACGAACACACAGCAGACTTGTGCGCAAAAACCCCATAAGCAGGGCGGGACCGTTGGAATGGATCTAAGGGTTATAGATACGACAGGCGGTACGACAGTGATCCGTTGTGGTGGCAAGGGTGAATAATTAGATGTATGCAAAACGCGAGTGAACACGCGGGTGAAGCTATAACCCCTACCTCACATGCATGCATACAGACAGACAGACATACCTCCAGCACAAGGCCGTCCGCCGTCTGAATGGCGTACTTGTACGTGAAGGGGAAGCAGCTGTACGGCACCCGGAGCTCCGCCTCCCAGAAGGGCGTGTGTGTTTCTGCGTGCCGTACAATGAAGACGGATGTGTGTCAGTTTAGGCAAGCCAAGGTTAGGCGGCTTAGGGGTGTTTGCTGTCCCAAACGGGACATGAGTGGGGCGGGTGGAGTTTGCGGGAATACGGCATGCACTTGCTTAGTAAAGATCATCATCTTGCAATCGGGAATACGGCAATGTACGGCAGTGGCTAACAGACAGGCCAGGTAAGCACTTGTGGTCAGCCGGTTGAGTGTTGCGGGGGTAGGATTGGGGTGGTGTGTGTGGGGGAGCGAACAAGAAAGGCGGTTGCAGTACATGGCGGTTGCAGTACCGCCATTCAGGTTCTGGATCCCGGGCCCCATTCTTTCCCCTCCCCCATTCTCCCTCCCCCAACACACGCATACACGTCTCTGTCGTACCCGTCAGCCTCAGCATCTGGTCCGGTTGCCAGTTGCCTAATTGGGAAATTCCACCCGTCACCAACAGAACCTCCGCCGCGTCCAACTGAAAATCCGCAACCGCCAACCGCAAAACCGTCTCGCCCGGTGCGGGAGCGACCAAGGCCAGGGAGGTCATGTGGCCGTTACGGATCTGGGGCTTATGAGCGAACAAAACCTTGGGGGGGCGGGTTTCGAGGGGGGGAAGAGGGGAGGAGTGACCAGGGGAGACCTAGGCGCCGCTAGAAACCGCGGACTGTGTGTGTGTATGTACTAACCCCCCATTCTACAAAACCCCCACCAGCCCCAAATCCCCATCCTTACCTTTGTAAATGCGGCACTCGCCATGAGGGCTGCTGGATGGGCCTTATCCACCCAGGTATCGCAAACCTCCACCAGGTCCCCACCCTGGAGCATATGGTTGGGTAGGAGAGGAGCGGGGAAAGGTTGAAAAGGTGGGGAGCGGGAAAGGGGGCACATCATTTGATGTTACATTGCCAATACAGGGGTAGGAGCCGCAATCTTGGTATAGTCATGCGGCAGAGCCGGTCTTCCATTTATTTTAAGGACAAGGTCGATAAGGAAGGAATGGATACCGAAGATCGGTACCTCGGTCCCCTGCGACGGACAAGGTTACTGCGGTGATGTCTGATTGATGGTCCATTTTTCGTTGATGTTCGCAACAGCGAAGAAAAAGGAAGGGAAAAGGACAGCAACGAAAAGTTAAGGCGTGGCCTTCTAGTTAGGATCCGTTTCCATGCCGTCAGCTGCTAACAGCACCGAGCCAGCGGTTCAATGTAGCGATAATTACCTGCAAGCCCTCTGGAAGCCAGACGGTGCGCTCGCCGGCCGCATCCTCCTTCTCGATTACCCAGTTTCCGTGAACGTTAGCCCCTGGTGCTACCTCATCGTCCTTTTGACGCGCCTGCGCCGCGGGTTAGTCCACCGTTAGGGGCGTTGAAAAAGCGCACTCTAAAGCAGCGAAACAAGAAGGGCCGGCCTGAGAGCCTCACCAAGGCGTACTTGTAGGTATAATACGGTTTCCACGGCAGTAGGATAGTCGCCTCCCACACCAACACGTCTTTTTCGTGATGGCACGACATCTGACGAGCTTGGGACCACTGTAGGCTACCAAGCAGCGCCCCCGATCCCGATAACAGAATGGACTGACCCCATTGCGTAGGATACGATACAGAAAAATGCAGCGTAACGGAGGCTTGCTGCCACGGCTCCCTTGCTCCACTAGCCATCTCGTCCGAAAGCTGTCGTTAGAAAAGCAAGACTTAAGGTTCAATACACCACACTAGATAAAAAGGAAACGGTGTAAGCCGTTTACGTGCATTCTACCTCCTGTAAGAGGTTTGGTTGGCAGGCGTTAATGAGTTTCCGGCGAAGCTCAAGCAGCTTCCAAGGGTTCTCGGGCGGAAGACATGTCACCGTAGGCTCCTTCGACTTCCAATTCAGACAATCTGATAGGACGAGACGGCGCGAAACGCAGAACCATACACCGCCGTACCGTGTACGGCGTCTGTTTACCAGATATTGTTTGACGGCCTAGATTAATTGACCTGTGGCAACAATCTAGTAAATCTCAGATGAGGTAGGGCGCTCAGCTTGGTGCATGCGGCAATGGTATCATTCTTGGCCAATTTCTGTTGGAAAAACCATGTTATGCTTTGCTTCTACTTCACCCCAGCTTGACGATCTGTGGTAATTCAGCCATGAAGCTTCAACGAAGGCTTGATACAGATGCAGCGTGCTGAGTTTCCAGACATCCCATGTCGAGAATCACTACCCCTCTAAATAAAGCAGACGTAGTTTGTGGGTTTACAAATCCCTTACTCACCTATGACCATGCAATATGTATAATGGGCCAGGCTGGCCGCTTGCCTAAGCTTTGCCTAAGCATTGCATTTTCTTTGTTCAAGATGTCATCCTTAACGCTTGTCGGAGCGGCCCGTGCCACTTCTACCTTAAACAGTATGGTGTGAAGTGAAGGGTTATAGTCACCTCGATCGCACCCCTGGGCGTTGGCGGCCAAAAGAGCGCAAGGGACGGCGTTATGTACCTAAGGGGGAGCGGGTATGCCCCTGCTGCGGTACTGGTAGCCATATCGAAGATGAGAAGCACGTCTTGCTGGACTGTCCGGTGTACGGTGTAATCAGAAATATATGGATTTCCCACGCTTCGAGCACATGAAGTGGGAACCTGAACGTCTGGCATGTGGTCCAACCGCAACTCTATCGTTCCCTTTGGTCGTTAGTATCCTTTATTACTAGCTTTGCCTGAAGTGCGAGGTAAAACACACACACCTAGGAGCTCTTAGTGAAAATCGTCTAGGGAGGGGATGCAGTGAGATACGGTGCGACGATGCCGCCCACGTGAGAATGGATGTGTGTGTGTGTGTGTTACATGGTTGGGTGTGCGTGACCCGATACCTGTAAAACTACCCATACGAGCCGAAGGCCCAAGGGCAATACTTCAACGCCTTCAGCGTCCAAAGGGGGTAATTGAGTTTCGGTGAGCCCACATACGTTCCAACATCCTCGCCAGACGTGCGGGTTCCCATTGCATGGCCTCCAACATGCTCTGTTGATGATCGAATCCCTCTTCAGCACGAATATCATTATAGGCTGGGCATTCCCATAACACGTGTTTTTCATCCTCGATTCGGCTATTAGTTGTTGTTGTTGTTGTTGTTGTTGTTACATGGTCGTGGGTGCGTTCCCCGTACCTGCAAACCACCCTAGTACGAGCCGAGGGCTCAAGGGCTGCCAAATCGCCTATAAGCACCATCCTACCTCGCACTTCCAGCGAAACAAGTGATGAAGTATACTAACGACCAAAGGGAACGATAGAGTTGCGGTGAGACCATATACGTTCCAGCATCCTTGCCAGGCGTTCAGGTTCCCACTTCATAGCGTCCTTCATATGTTCGAAGCGTGGAAAGCCCATATCAGATCTGATTCCGTCGTAAACCGGGCAGTCCAGCAAAATGTGCTTTTCATCCTCGATGTGGCTACCAGTGCCGCAGCAAGGGCATACTCGCTCCTCCCTAGGTATATAACGCCGTCCCTTACGCGTTCTGTTAGCCGCCAGTGCCCAACAGCAAAGCCTAAACTGCATAAGCTTGCGATTCGCCGAACGTGGGATAAACATTGTGATGTGCGGGAGCACCTCCTTCCTGCCCGCTTGCTCGGCCGCCAGCCCCATCCAATGCTTATACTTCGCCATGTGAATTCCTGGTTGCTTGCCGTCTGACGGATACACGTCAGGTTGGACATCTAAACGCGTATGCTTCCAACCACTCATTAATCGGTCCTTGAACTCCAAAATCACACCTTCTGGCATTGGTTTGTTCATCAGCCACTCCACTCGTTCGTCTACCTCGTGTAGCCCTTGCGGGGCCTCTTTCCATACATCGTGCCCCAAAAAAACATAGAAAACGGAGGAGTAGTGTCCCCCATCCGGGCCCTTCGGGGTTGGAGAGGGATTCTGCGACCTCCTGTCGCAAAACTTGGTATGCCACAGACCCACGCTGTAAACGGACATGGTTCCAAAACCTCACAACCTGCTTGAGAACGTGGTAGTGTAGGGGTAGCTGCGATAGCTCTGCGAACAAGAGGCGGTGTGTTGGTCTGGCAGCTCCTACAATTTGCCGCATGAAAGATATCTGAAGCTGCACTGCCCTGTCCTTTAGGCACGCCTCAAAGGGCCCCTCTGCAAGGTTATTCGCATCACTCCGCTTCCTAAGCCTGTCCGAGACCTCAGCTAGCATAAACGGCCCCCACGCTTGACAACCATACAACAGTATTGCTCGTACCTGCGTATCGAAACACCTCATCCTCACATCTGGGGCGAACAACTTTAGCTTATCTAATTTTGCACTCAACGCGAACATAGCTGCTCTAGCTGTGTCATACAACTGCTGGCGGCAGGCCCAGAACTGCCGTTCCGGCCCATACACTAACCCCAGATATCGTGCACTATCCTTAGCCGGTATGGCCTCCCCAGCCAGCCTGAGCTCATCACACGATGCTTGGACAGCACTTCTAGTGTCGCTGTCACTCGCAAAAACGAGGCGTTCACATTTCGACACATTTGGGCGCATCCCAAAATCGTCACAGAACATGTCCACAATGTTGAGCAACTCCCCCATGCGTCCTGGTGTTGTTGCCAGAAGGCTAACGTCGTCGGCATAGAGAAGGATGGACACTCGCTCATTTCCAACCTCCGGTGCATCCTCTGGCCGTGCCCCGGTAGTAATACCGTCGTGCATATCGATGACGTCCGCGAGGGTCTCAATGTAGAGCCCAAACAGCTCAGTAGATAGTGGGCAGCCTTGTTTCACACCCTGTTTTGACTCAAATTCACCTCCAGCCTTGCCATTCGTCTTGATGACCATCGTAACCTTAGGGCTATTAGTACCACAACAGCGGCAAAACCGCTGCCCCCTGGGGACATGGTACTTGCCCTTTCGTGCTCTGTTTGCCTCCAGAGCCCAGAAACATAAACGAAACCGCATTAGCTTACGATGTGCTAAACGAGGAATGAAAGGAATGGATGTGGAGGTTAGGAAGGCCAGGATATGGAGTATATAGATGCAAACTCCATCGAACGGGAATGACAGTGAGTTTGCGGTGTGCGCAACATGTGGCGGTGGTTTTGGAGCTGGGGTCCATTTGGGTCGCTGGGAGGCGGTCCGACTTGAGAGTATCTTTCGTCAGCGGTCAACAGAAAAAACCGACTTAGATGATCGCTCGCCATCGGCGCCTGTGAACCTTCTATGGAATGATCAAAGCCCTCAGTTATAATCTAGTATCTCGAGAGTATTGCGGATTTGTTCTAAAGCAATAGGCGAGATGAGAGTGACGAGGAGTTGCTGAAGCGCCGATTTCAGATTATAGGACGACTAGATAATTTCGCGACTAAGGCTGGATTTTCATGTAAATGTACTCCATTAAGCAAATATTCGGATGCATGACAGGGAAAAACCCTTTCCGTGGAATGTGGAGGCTTATAATAACCACTACGAAGAGCTGTATATCTAAACCATAATGTTTGGGAGATGGGACCAAGTTGTAAATTGGTGGTGTTGAGAAACACCGGATGTTTTGTTGCCGTGTCCAGTCGGAGAATACTCCGCAACCCTTGGTCGCTTCAGCTTTAGGCAGCCTCCTCGCCCTTGCCGCCCTTGGACTTCTTGGGCAGCAGAACGGCGTGAATGTTGGGCAGCACACCGCCGGACGCAATGGTCACGTCGCCCAGCAGCTTGCCCAGCTCCTCGTCGTTGCGGATGGCGAGCTGGATGTGGCGCGGGACGATGCGGTTCTTCTTGTTGTCGCGGGCCGCGTTGCCAGCCAGCTCCAGAACCTCAGCAGTCAGGTACTCCAGCACAGCGGCCAGGTAGACGGGGGCGCCAGCACCGATGCGCTCGGCATACTTGCCCTTCTTCAAGTAACGAGCAATGCGGCCCACAGGGAACTGCAGACCAGCCTTGGAGCTGCGGCTGACGGCCTTCTTGCCAGCGGTCTTGCCCTTGCCACGACCAGCCATTGTAACAGTAAGTTTCCTTGTAAGCGAAGTACGAAGAAAGATTGAGAGGTAACAGGTTAGCAGCAAATAGTTATTATTGTTTATACTGCTGGAGCAAACATTTTAGAAGGAAGAAGCTTTACGGCAATGGCCGAGCTACCGTTAGTCCGAGCAGCTCACTGGGCCAACCGCTAACGACGGGTCGGATCACCGGGCTCCTGCTGACCCTAACATTTAATGCTCCAGACTACTATACTATGGTATCACACAATATCATTCACCTCACAGTTTCTGATTTCTAAAAGTCTGATCATTACAAATGGCCCCAAAGACCAAGGAGGAGAAGCCCGCATCGGAGGCTGTCGAGCCCAAGGCCGAGGCTAAGCCCAAGGCTGAGAAGGCTCCCAAGAAGAAGGAGAAGAAGGCGCCGGCTAAGAAGTCCGCCAAGGAGCCCGCTGCCGGCGATGCCGCTGAGGGGGACAAGAAGAAGAAGAAGGCCAAGGTCGCCAAGAGCGAGACCTACAAGCTTTACATTTACAAGGTGTTGAAGCAGGTGCACCCCGATACCGGCATCAGCTCGAAGGCCATGTCGATTATGAACAGCTTCATCAACGACATCTTTGAGAAGGTTGCCACCGAGGCCTCCAAGCTGAGCCGCTACAACAAGAAGCCCACCGTGACGTCGCGCGAAATTCAGACTGCTGTGCGCCTGGTTCTTCCGGGCGAGCTGGCCAAGCACGCCGTGTCCGAGGGCACCAAGGCTGTCACCAAGTTCACGTCGGCCTAATCGGATCCTCCCTCTGCTCTACCTCCGAACCTATAAAAAATCTCGGTGTTTTTCAACACCACCATGACCGTTGTGACTTCCATGTGCGCTGCAAACCTGAGCATCAGTGCTGGCGAACCAGGTGTCTATGAGTTGAGCAGCTGTCCCGATGCTTTAGAGAGTCCCTCCCCGTTTCTGCGTGAGTATTCTGTCCAAGGACAGGACAGAACCGCTTCGGGACGTTCAGGATATGCGACACCTCGTCATCGAAGCCTTTTTCTTCGCATGCACCGTTTGTTTTGTGTGTGTTGTTGTTGTTGTTGTTGTTACATGGTCGTGGGTGCGTTCCCCGTACCTGCAAACCACCCTAGTACGAGCCGAGGGCTCAAGGGCTGCCAAATCGCCTATAAGCACCATCCTACCTCGCACTTCCAACGAAACAAGTAATGAAGTATACTAACGACCAAAGGGAACGATAGAGTTGCGGTGAGACCATATACGTTCCAGCATTCTTGCCAGGCGTTCAGGTTCCCACTTCATAGCGTCCTTCATATGTTCGAAGCGTGGAAAGCCCATATCAGATCTGATTCCGTCGTAAACCGGACAGTCCAGCAAAATGTGTTTCTCATCCTCGATGTGGCTATCAGTGCCGCAGCAGGGGCATACTCGCTCCTCCCTAGGTATATAACGCCGTCCCTTACGCGCTCTGTTAGCCGCCAGTGCCCAACAGCAAAGCCTAAACTGCATAAGCTTGCAATTCGCCGAACGTGGGATAAACATTGTGATGTGCGGGAGCACCTCCTTCCTGCCCGCTTGCTCGGCCGCCAGCCCCATCCAATGCTTATACTTCGCCATGTGAATTCCTGGTTGTTTGCCGTCTGACGGATACACGTCAGGCTGGACATCTAAACGTGTATGCTTCCAACCACTCACTAATCGGTCCTTGAACTCCGAAATCACACCTTCTGGCATTGGCTTGTTCATCAGCCACTCCACTCGTTCGTCTACCTCGTGTAGCCCTTGCGGGGCCTCTTTCCATACATCGTGCCNCAAAAAACATAGAAAACGGAGGAGTAGTGTCCCCCATCCGGGCCCTTCGGGGTTGGAGAGGGATTCTGCGACCTCCTGTCGCAAAACTTGGTATGCCACAGACCCACGCTGTAAACGGACATGGTTCCAAAACCTCACAACCTGCTTGAGAACGTGGTAGTGTAGGGGTAGCTGCGATAGCTCTGCGAACAAGAGGCGGTGTGTTGGTCTGGCAGCTCCTACAATTTGCCGCATGAAAGATATCTGAAGCTGCACTGCCCTGTCCTTTAGGCACGCCTCGAAGGGCCCCTCTGCAAGGTTATTCGCATCACTCCGCTTCCTGAGCCTGTCCAAGACCTCAGCTAGCATAAACGGCCCCCACACTTGGCAACCATACAACAGTATTGCTCGTACCTGGGTATCGAAACACCTCATCCTCACATCTGGGGCGAACAACTTCAGCTTATCTAATTTTGCACTCAACGCGAACATAGCTGCTCTAGCTGTGTCATACAACTGCTGGCGGCAGGCCCAGAACTGCCGTTCCGGCCCATACACTAACCCCAGATATCGCGCACTATCCTTAGCCGGTATGGCCTCTCCAGCCAGCCTGAGCTCATCACACGATGCTTGGACAGCACTTCTAATGTTGCTGTCACTCGCAAAAACGAGGCGTTCACATTTCGACACATTTGGGCGCATCCCAAAATCGTCACAGAACATGTCCACAAG
>NW_003307608.1:473431-477637 GCF_000143455.1 Volvox carteri f. nagariensis
TACCTCGCACTTCCAGCGAAACAAGTGATGAAGTATACTAACGACCAAAGGGAACGATAGAGTTGCGGTGAGACCATATACGTTCCAGCATCCTTGCCAGGCGTTCAGGTTCCCACTTCATAGCGTCCTTCATATGTTCGAAGCGTGGAAAGCCCATATCAGATCTGATTCCGTCGTAAACCGGGCAGTCCAGCAAAATGTGCTTTTCATCCTCGATGTGGCTACCAGTGCCGCAGCAAGGGCATACTCGCTCCTCCCTAGGTATATAACGCCGTCCCTTACGCGTTCTGTTAGCCGCCAGTGCCCAACAGCAAAGCCTAAACTGCATAAGCTTGCGATTCGCCGAACGTGGGATAAACATTGTGATGTGCGGGAGCACCTCCTTCCTGCCCGCTTGCTCGGCCGCCAGCCCCATCCAATGCTTATACTTCGCCATGTGAATTCCTGGTTGCTTGCCGTCTGACGGATACACGTCAGGTTGGACATCTAAACGCGTATGCTTCCAACCACTCATTAATCGGTCCTTGAACTCCAAAATCACACCTTCTGGCATTGGTTTGTTCATCAGCCACTCCACTCGTTCGTCTACCTCGTGTAGCCCTTGCGGGGCCTCTTTCCATACATCGTGCCCCAAAAAAACATAGAAAACGGAGGAGTAGTGTCCCCCATCCGGGCCCTTCGGGGTTGGAGAGGGATTCTGCGACCTCCTGTCGCAAAACTTGGTATGCCACAGACCCACGCTGTAAACGGACATGGTTCCAAAACCTCACAACCTGCTTGAGAACGTGGTAGTGTAGGGGTAGCTGCGATAGCTCTGCGAACAAGAGGCGGTGTGTTGGTCTGGCAGCTCCTACAATTTGCCGCATGAAAGATATCTGAAGCTGCACTGCCCTGTCCTTTAGGCACGCCTCAAAGGGCCCCTCTGCAAGGTTATTCGCATCACTCCGCTTCCTGAGCCTGTCCAAGACCTCAGCTAGCATAAACGGCCCCCACACTTGACAACCATACAACAGTATTGCTCGTACCTGGGTATCGAAACACCTCATCCTCACATCTGGGGCGAACAACTTCAGCTTATCTAATTTTGCACTCAACGCGAACATAGCTGCTCTAGCTGTGTCATACAACTGCTGGCGGCAGGCCCAGAACTGCCGTTCCGGCCCATACACTAACCCCAGATATCGCGCACTATCCTTAGCCGGTATGGCCTCTCCAGCCAGCCTGAGCTCATCACACGATGCTTGGACAGCACTTCTAATGTTGCTGTCACTCGCAAAAACGAGGCGTTCACATTTCGACACATTTGGGCGCATCCCAAAATCGTCACAGAACATGTCCACAATGTTGAGCAACTCCCCCATGCGTCCTGGTGTTGTTGCCAGAAGGCTAACGTCGTCGGCATAGAGAAGGATGGACACTCGCTCATTTCCAACCTCCGGTGCATCCTCTGGCCGTGCCCCGTGTGTGTGTGTGTGTGTGTGTGTGTGTGTGTGTAAAACTATCCATACATTTGTGTCTGTGTGTGTGTGTGCGTGTGTGTGTAAAACTATTCATACAACAAGAAGGCGCAAGGGCAATATCTATACGCACGTGATTGTTTTGTGTTCCGCAGCCACATATGTCTTCTGCGCTTATTGCGAACAATAAAAGCAAAATACCACCCGAGGCCTCACTTAGCGCTGTAAAGGCGAAACCCTCGAAGCAGCTGCGGACCGAGGGCACCATTGGGCTGATGTACACGGCGTCACCAGGCACTCTGGAGCGAGCGAGCTACAGACCACCAGCCGGACGCGACCCACGAGTACCAGGGCCGGACAGCCGGGGCGTCGACGCTGAAGGGTTCCGACTCGTGGCGGGTAGCACGCGAAACGGGCAGGTGGGCCAAGGAGGAAGCGGTAGCGGGGGCAGGGACGACAGGGCACGGGACCAACTGGCGGTTAACAGGACAAACCGCTTCGCAAACCTCCCCAACACTGACGAAATGGATGACACCTAGGGGCTCGCGAGCCGAGGGCTAAGGATTTTACTATGGAATGTTCACGGGCTACTGGAGGCGGGAGTTTTCAAGCTCAACCAGGCAGGAATTAGGTCGTTCGTCACGAGTCACGATATTGTGGTTATAGCTGAGGCGCATTTGAAGGACACCACTGAGGAGAAAGACATAGCTTTGGAAGGGTTCCGTATTTTCCGGGTGGAGAGGTCAAAGGAAGCCCTGAGGGCCGATTATGGGGGCGTCGCGCTGTATGTACGGGAGTCACTCACGAGGGGTATTACGGTAGTGCGCAAGGACAACCAGCTGCCAGGGTGCGAGGTCATTTGGACACGCGTTAGCCTTTCTACAGGTAGCAGTCTCCTGATGGGAGCCTGCTACCTCGCACCAGAGACGTCCAGGGTCTACCCGGATGGTGGAGGCACCGTATCACAGCGCACTGCAGCAGCAGAAGCCGTTTTTACCAGGATCCAACAGTCACTAACGGAACTCAGGCTTGGCGATGAGGACGTGCTGATAGCCGGGGATCTTAACGCACGTCTGTCTGGAGCACAGCATGAGCGGAACCGTGCTACCCCGATGGACTTACCTGCTTACGTGAATGACATCCCGGATTTAGAGCAGTCACAAGCCGTATGCGAGGTCATGGGTTTTGAAGGACTGAGGGACCACCAGAATTATGATGGACTCGGAAATCGAAAGTGCCAGGACCAAGTTTGCAATTTCTTTGGTGCCCAGCTTGGGGCGCTCTGCAGATCCGAGGGACTGCTCGTGATGAACGGCCGGATAAGAGGGGACCCAGAAGGCCGCCTAACTTTCCCTAAGGGGGAGGCAGGCGGTAGTATGATCGATTTATTCATAGCGACTCCGCGTGTGCTTCAGCAGTACGCCACCTTTCTGAGGGTAGGGAACCTGATCGAGTTGGATGGATGGGAGCCCACCGACCACCGTCCTTTGACGCTTGTTCTTAATGTTACAGTGGATGACGAAAGCAGGTGTAGGGACGGTAAAGGCCGGAAAGCCCGGGTGGAGTTTGATATTGCACGATACCAGGATTATGCGGAATATTTTGAGGGGGGGTCCCCTACTATGAATGCCTTAAGCCAAGTGGCCGAGGACCTGCAGAGGGGAGTTTGCAATACCACACAAGCTGTCGAACGCATTGGAGGTGCCCTGTACAAAGTCCTGGTGAGGGCCTTCGATACCCACCGACCTACCGGCATGACGGCAGGTGGGAATACGGTTTGGTGGAACCGGGAATGTCAACAAACACGGCAACGCATGTTGGAGAGTAGAGCACATCTGGGTCCAGGCCGGGTGAGTAATAAATCGGGTCCGGAATGGGAGGCTTTCCGCCATGCGCGGACGGATTATAACCGGGCAAAAAGACACGCAAGGGCGGCATATGAGGAGGATAGGATGAGAGAGTTTGTGACCAAATGTCGGCAAGACCAACGAGCTTTGTGGCGGGCTTTAGGAGGGAAGTTGAGAGAGCGATGTGCGATAGATGATATTGAGGTCTTCAGGGAACACTTTGCTGGGCTCTTAAACGCAGGTGTAGGGGAGACAGGGCCTGATGGTGCGAACCGGCTTTTGAACTTCATTAACTTTGGGCAGTTCCTAGAGGGGCAGGAATGGCGGTCATCCCACTCGGTTTTGGGCAGGACTGCGAAGGCAGCAGAAATCCTAGACCCCCGGGAGGAAGTCGCACGTGCTGTTGACCGGCTGCCTAACAGTAAGGCACCAGGTTTGGAAGTAGCGCCGTCGGAATGTTACCGCTATGCACGTTTGCCCCGAGAGGAAGAAGGCTCCGCGTCGGGTAATGGTGGGGGCAGGCGACGGGGGGAAGTGAATCAGCTTGTTCCGGTACTGCACGTGCTTCTGGAGCATATCAGGGCGACTGGGGACTTCCCACGGCAGTTTACGACTACCGTCCTCACCCCTATTTACAAGAAGGGGGACCCCAGCATGCCGAGTAACTACCGGGGCATAGCAGTAGGGGGCGCTTTGGCGAAATGTTATGCACTGGTCCTCCTGGATAGGCTCGTTCGCACAGGGGAGACGCTCTCACTTAGGCATCGAGGCCAAGCGGGTTTCAGAAGGGGTTTCGGTACTACACACCATCTCTTTGCCAAGCAGTACCTTACTACTAGGCACAGCCAACCGGGACAGCGGCCGTTAATCATCGTGCAAATTGACTTTGAGAAGGCGTTTGA
>NW_003307608.1:478099-484947 GCF_000143455.1 Volvox carteri f. nagariensis
TCTGTGGCATACCAAGTTTTGCGACAGGAGGTCGCAGAATCCCTCTCCAACCCCGAAGGACCGGATGGGGGACACTACTCCTCCGTTTTCTATGTTTTTTGGGGCACGATGTATGGAAAGAGGCCCCGCAAGGGCTACACGAGGTAGACGAACGAGTGGAGTGGCTGATGAACAAGCCAATGCCAGAAGGTGTGATTTCGGAGTTCAAGGACCGATTAGTGAGTGGTTGGAAGCATACACGTTTAGATGTCCAGCCTGACGTGTATCCGTCAGACGGCAAACAACCAGGAATTCACATGGCGAAGTATAAGCATTGGATGGGGCTGGCGGCCGAGCAAGCGGGCAGGAAGGAGGTGCTCCCGCACATCACAATGTTTATCCCACGTTCGGCGAATTGCAAGCTTATGCAGTTTAGGCTTTGCTGTTGGGCACTGGCGGCTAACAGAGCGCGTAAGGGACGGCGTTATATACCTAGGGAGGAGCGAGTATGCCCCTGCTGCGGCACTGATAGCCACATCGAGGATGAGAAACACATTTTGCTGGACTGTCCGGTTTACGACGGAATCAGATCTGATATGGGCTTTCCACGCTTCGAACATATGAAGGACGCTATGAAGTGGGAACCTGAACGCCTGGCAAGAATGCTGGAACGTATATGGTCTCACCGCAACTCTATCGTTCCCTTTGGTCGTTAGTATACTTCATTACTTGTTTCGTTGGAAGTGCGAGGTAGGATGGTGCTTATAGGCGATTTGGCAGCCCTTGAGCCCTCGGCTCGTACTAGGGTGGTTTGCAGGTACGGGGAACGCACCCACGACCATGTAACAACAACAACAACAACATATGTCTTAACCAATATCCCGGCACTGTCTAGATGTGGCCCTCCTTTCGCCCTCTCTGTGCCTTCTCCCCTCTCCACTCCTTCCCTTTGCTCGCCACCCAGACTGGCTGAGTGGCTCTTGGGTGTGGAGGAGCACTGCCGGGCAGCTCACGAGGTGGAACTGGCCGGAGCGCAATACACAGCAGCACCAGGAGGCAACCAGCTCCCGTAACAATCTGCCAAGCTGTACCAAGTAGTCACATACCGCCTCCTGCCTCTCTCCAAAGGACAAGACGCAGAGACCGGCCGTTTTGGAGTTGGGTCAGCTGCGCGGTAACCGTATCCCACGACACAGCTGAGACACGTGTAGAGTTACCACGGAACGCTGCATTACGGGATTTTGCATCGTTAATCAACAAACATTTGCTGAGTTGTCGATTGCACTCCCGGTTGCTTCCCATCTGATGGGTACTCCTCTGGCAAGACAGTCAGACGCGTATGGTCCCAGCCGCTCATCAAACGCTCTCTTAGTGCCGTTATCATCGCTCCTTTTAGGGTAAAGGTCTACTCAACCACCAGTCAACACGCTCCTTTACCCCCACGACTTCTTGCGGTATTCCGCTCCAAAGGTCTACTCAACCACCAGTCAACACGCTCCTTGTGTGTTTGTATGAAGGCGCTCTCGTCGGTGTGTGTGGATGCCGCGGCGTGCTTCGCGGGTCCGTCTCGAATGGTAGGTAGCTGCGTTCCCGTCTCTCCGGGGGGAGCTCTCATGCGTTCACTAGGGCTCCTGGGTGCTGGTAGGGGACTGGGTGTTTTGCGTTTTGGAGGTCGCGGTCCGTTTGGCTTTCCTGGGGCGGGGGTTCGCATCCGGTTTTGCTAGGTGCCACCTAGACCAGTGGTGAGGCTGTGCTTCGCTTTTTTACCCGCCATCCGCTAGGCTTTCATCGCGTATTAACCGGCTCAGGATATCCTGGGTTGGGTGCCTTTACCGTGTTTACCGATAAGCTGGACGGTGCAAGCTATAGGGCCTACGGTGTTGTGCTGATGCATTCGAGCCGTTCGGGGTCCGCTGTAACAAATCGCGTTCTGCTTTTATGTTAGATTGGAAACCACACAACTCCCAACTCCACGGGCAGAATAGATTAACCTATTACGTTTAGGTGGCCGAATCTCTGTAAATTGGAGGTTGTCCACAACCCGTCCATCACTGCTAAACGAAGCCGAACTCCTCCAGACAAACAACTCGCAAGGTGGTGTTGAAAAACACCGGATTTGGATTGGAGAGACTCCGCGCGCGGGCGAGTCATGGCGTCAGGCCTTTAAGCGCGCTCGCCGCGGATGCGCCTTGCCAGCTGGATGTCCTTGGGCATGATGGTGACGCGCTTGGCGTGGATAGCGCACAAGTTGGTGTCCTCGAACAGGCCCACCAGGTACGCCTCGGCAGCCTCCTGCAGCGCCAGCACGGCCTGGCTCTGGAAGCGCAGATCGGTCTTGAAGTCCTGAGCGATCTCGCGCACCAGGCGCTGGAAGGGCAGCTTGCGGATGAGCAACTCAGTGCTCTTCTGGTACTTGCGGATCTCACGCAGAGCGACCTGCAGGCAAAGTTACGAAGCAATGGTTGAGTCAATATTTTAACACTTGTGGGAAGGAATGTGCTCAAAGGGAATGGAACAACATGGAACAAATAAAACTCCTATTCAAGCTGCACACACAAAAAAAGGGACTCACCGTGCCGGGACGGTAGCGGTGCGGCTTCTTGACACCACCGGTGGCGGGGGTCTTGCGAGCTGCCTTGGTGGCCAGCTGCTTACGGGGCGCCTTGCCGCCGGTGGACTTGCGCGCAGTCTGCTTAGTGCGGGCCATTTCTTATGATAAGAAAGGAAAGCTGGAGAAGTCAAAAGTCAATTAGGAAGGTAAGTTATGATTGACTGAGAAACTCGCGGCTGTCTTATTTGGGATCGCGAAGGCAGTTGTACGGTGACCGTTGCCCCGGTGATCCAAATGGCAAAGGCGATCCGAAGCGTACTGGAATGCTTGCCGAATACAGGTATAAATTGCACCGATAGCCCCTTTTATGGCATAATACAGTCTTCCTTTAACACCTGCAATTTATCCTCCTTCGGAACTTACAGTTTCCTCTGCAAGATGTCTGGTCGCGGCAAGGGTGGCAAGGGTCTGGGCAAGGGTGGAGCCAAGCGTCACCGCAAGGTACTTCGTGATAACATCCAGGGCATTACCAAGCCCGCTATTCGCCGTTTGGCTCGCCGTGGTGGTGTCAAGCGCATCAGCGGCCTCATCTACGAGGAGACCCGCACTGTGCTGAAGAACTTCCTTGAGAACGTCATCCGTGACTCGGTGACCTACACCGAGCACGCTCGTCGCAAGACCGTCACGGCCATGGACGTCGTCTACGCCCTCAAGCGCCAGGGCCGCACCCTCTACGGCTTCGGTGGTTAAGCCCGTTCAGTCCACTCGCTTCGTTGGCCTTCGCGGCAAACGAAGCAAAACATTCAATCCGGTGTTTTTCAACACCACCAAATCGCGTTGGAAATCCTGACCCTTTCGCCTGTTGTCAGAAGTTTGACATCATGGACATCTTTTTCCACAGAATGTAGTTTTTAACTTGTCCAGCATTAACTTCACCAGCCTCATGGTTTCACTTTGATAATTTACACTAATGTCTCTTTTCACGCGAGGTCCGGTGATTCTGCTGGTATCAGCATCTGTTGGGCAAGAAGCATGCCGTCGTGACCTACTGCCAGTAGCTCTTTGCTCCTGCATTGCAATGCAAGATGCATTTACTGCATGCAAGAAAGCAACACATGTCAGCGCAACAGAGCTTCCCGCCAATTTACAACCCCGAGGAAGGATACGGGCAGGTAGGAGGGTGCACGGCTTGCAACCGTAAGATCAGCGCCTTCTGTCTGTGCACCATGTTTCCCCACCGTCACAGCTCCCCCCGCACCAGCAACCCACCGCCAACATCACTGTCGCAGAACTGTGGCCCTGTAGCCTTGTACATTACCTTCGCAGCATTCGCCATGCAGCAGTCTTACGGCAATCTCGAAAGAGTGTAGACAGTTCATGGAAGCCCTCCGCAGCTTAAACTCCTCATTCCATACCTTTTGTACTACAGCATGTACTACATGTTTCGCACCTCTCGTCACCCAAACCTTTCAAACCTCCCTACATTCTTACTTGCGCTGCTCCGTTCCATCCTGAAAATATCCTATGTTGGGTCCAACCACGCAGCAGCAGCAAGAGCACCAAGAGAAAAACAACTACAGAAAAATTGACTAACAAAGATTCTGAATATCACACACCGCATCATCACGTACCGTACGGCAGCGGCAGCGGGGTGCGCCGCCAAATGCAAAGGCACACATAATGCACAAAGACAATATTAACTTATGCTAACTGCAAGCACGCTCACTGCAGATACCCATCCTCACTCGTACATAGATATGCACGCACGCACGCACAAACACACACACACACACATCCTAACCGCACCACAACGCACATCATCCCCATATCTTATAACATTAGTGCATGTTACGCATAGCATTACGCATTTCTGACCTCCCATTGCTGACCTGAACCCTAAGAAGGATAATCACAATGCTCATTGTTTATTCGAACAAAAAAAATCATCTTATCATAACGCCATAAATGTCTATTTGGGCTCCTTATACATCAAAACTCGCTCGCCTGCTAAAGGTTGTTCATTCGTTATATTGTTATAAATCCATGGTGATGATGATGATGATGATAATGATAAGGGTGATTATAATGACATGATGTTTCAAGCACAGCAGCACAGCAGCACGACACAGGGAACTTGCGGACAGAGCCGGAAAACCTATGTCATATACATACCTACATTACTTACATACATACACAGGTTAGGCACTACTGGTATCGCGCGACCATTGCACCCTGGGAGATACCGGGATCGAGACCTGTCAGGGTCGAAAATCCTTCCGCAGGTGGAAGGTATTACGCCCCCAGTTGATGGATGGTGGTGACCTGGGATAAAGTTATCCCAAGCCGACCAGGAATAGAGTTGGGCCGCTGTTGACCCGGCAGATTCCGTTGGATGCTGGTGGTGGGTACGGAACCTGAGCGATCCACTGAGAGGTCGGCTAGGGTGACTGGATGAGGGTGCCCCGAAATACCGGGGAAGGCAGGGTTTCGCAGGGTAGCTGCCACGGGTGAAGATATAGGTTGGGTTTTAGGGTTTCAGGTTCCCCTGTTTCACACATCATACACACATAGGCACGCCTGCGGACCTAACCGCCGGCCCCACTGTTCGGCACGCAAGGCATATTTCCATATGCACATACATACACACATACATACGCCGCTCCACTTTCCGCCGCCTGTGTGTGGGATGGCAGCGGCGGCGATGTTTGAATGCATCGCGGCGTTTCATGCCGTAAAAATCCGCGGCCCGGGTGTGATCAAGCGCCGTACCGCCGTACGGCGTCGCCAAGCGCCACCGCCGCTGCTGTGGCCGCCGCGATCATCCACCAGGGCGCTGACGCTGACGCCGCAGCGGAGCCGCCGTCGCCGCTGTTAGCAGATCCAGATCCAGATCTACCTAGCTGCTGGTGAAGCCCCGCCGCGATGTCGACAGCAGCCGCGCACGAGGACGAGTCCGTGAAGGAGCGACAGATGGCCGTTGCATTATTTAGGTAAGCCACCCACCTGCATCATCACGTAATGCATCCAGAGGAGCAGGTGTGGGGGCAGGGGGAGGAGGAGGGGCAGGAGGGGGGGAGGGAATCACCGAATTATAAAAATCTAAGACAAGGGAAGTAGGGCGGCATGCACGGCACCAATAATGCATAGGGTGGCAGTGATACGACGACGGAAGGGGGGAAGGGGAGGTTGGGAGACCCCGGCGGGCGACCGGCAAATGGGTAAAACACACGTGTGCATGCGTACATACATACATACATACATACATACATACATACATACATACATACATACATACATACATACATACATACATACATACATACATACATACATACATACATACATACATACATACATACATACATACATACATACGTCTCCGCCTCCCCGACCTCACCGATCAAACGGATCCAGAGCGAGCGCGGGCAGTAGCCCCGGGCGCACAGTGCACGCCCCCACTCCCAACCACTGGCAGCGCCCAGATGCCGACGGCGGGGCCCCCGGGGAGGCGGCGGCAGCGGCGGCGCATTCGGACGCCGACTGAGAAGCGGCGGCGCAATCCCGTGCGGCGATCAGAAGCAGCGGCGGCTGGAAGGTGCCGTTCTCCTTCGTACAGCGGGATGAGAGCGGCGACGACAACGACGACGAAGATGATGATGAGGAGGAGGAGGTAGGGAGGCTGATGCTGTTGAGGAGGGCGGACAAGAGGTCTTGGTTGGCCTGTATGTGCGTACGTACGTACGTATGTATGTGAGGTGGGGTGGGAGGGGGAGAAGGGACCGTGACGTGGTGGTGTGTGGGGGGAGAGATTTAGGTGTTTGGTGCGGCAGCAGAGGGAAGTGAAGCGGGCGAAGGAGGTGTACGGAAACCTGGGGGATCCGAACGGTGAGTGAGTAGGGATATCAGGTGGCGTCGTGGTGAAGGACAACGGGTTACCTGCTGCCGAGGAGGTCGACATGGGCATGGTGGGCGGGGGGCAGGCAATGAGGGGGGGGGGAGGAGGTGGACCCCACGGTACTGATTGGGGTATTGGGGTATTGGGGGGTATATTGGGATATATTGGAGTATATTGGGGTAGGGGGGTATTGGAGTATATTGGGGTAGGGGGGTATTGGAGTATATTGGGGTATTGGGGGGTATATTGGAGTATATTGGGGTAGGGGGGTATTGGAGTATATTGGGGTAGGGGGGTATTGGAGTATATTGGGGTATTGGCGGTGGGGAATTGGAAACCGAACAACACGGGGCATAAGGAAAAAGGGGGCAGAGGGAAAGGCCTGGGGGAAAGCGTGTACTAGTAATCCCATACATACATACA